>NC_051078.1:31499459-31799459 GCF_004664715.2 Peromyscus leucopus
ACAGAAGTGAGAAGAATGGTTCTTCATGTGAAGAATTCAAGATCTTGTATAAATCTTTAATTATATATATTTTTACTTCAATGTGTCTATTTTTAATAGAATTATTGGCTAGCAAGGTGACTCAAGAGGCTAAAACACTCACATGTGAGCTAGTTAATCGGAGTTCCATCCTGAAAACAGTCTAAAGGTAGAAATGACAGAGTGCATCGAATTATCCTCTGATCTCCATATTCATGCTGTGGTATGGACACCCCCAACACACACATAACATATACACACACACACTTAGTAATGTTACGTAAAATTAATATTTTAGCTAATTATAAATATTACTATAAATATATATTGCTCTTAAATTTGTTTAAGCACTAAATCAAAGAGATATGATTATGCAAATATTTATATTATACATTCACTACTCTAAACATAATTACTGCAATTGTTAATGTGGAATATGACACATTGAATACAGAATGAGCAACGAAAATTGAAGATTAATTGTTGGTATTAGAATTAGATAAGATTCAAAGTTTATATGAAATTCAAAATATGCATGAAAAATATTAGTTATGTTTCTTAATAATATGCTTATTAGTTTATATTGAACTAATGAGCTGAGTAGAGTTCTCAAAAGATGAAAATCACAGTCAATAAACATTAAAAGAAATATTAATCACCTATAGTCACCAATTTATTCACTCATTTATTGACTAGAAGACCTGATTTTTTTTCCCGGTATTTAACTTTTGTAGTGATTTATATATTCTAGGTATTAATTCTTAACATGATATAAAATGGGCAAATTTTCCCCCCCCACACACACTCCTCAGTTATCTCTTCACTCTAGCATTTATGCCCTCTTCTATTTGGAAACTTTAAATGCATGTGATTCTATTTGCCAATTCTTGGGATAATTTCCTGTGCTATTGGGATTCTTTACCAAAAGTTTTTGCCTGTGCCCATCCATATCTTGAGGTGTTTTTACTGTTTCAAAGATTGGTGTCTCATGAAGATTTTGATGGATTTTTGTTTGATTTTTGTTTAGAGTGCGAGGCAATAAGTATAGAGTTCGTCACCTCTTAGGGAGATCAAGACAACCTGTGTCATTAACTAGCATTCCAGCCCCAGCTCATCCTCAAATGGCCTTTGGGAACTTCCATTTTTATAGAAATGATTAGAAGAGAAGCACCTGGGGAGCTTCTAAAACTGCACGTATACTGAGATCTCCCCCAATCTCTACCACATGTAAATGAATCAGAGAGGGAGAGAAAGAAAGATGTGATTATTGTTTGGGTATTTCTTACAACAACTTTCAACTAATAACCATTGTTTTAGGGTTAACTCCACTATTCTTCACATAATATGCCTTGGTACGCTAAGATATTCCCACATAGAAGTCTTCTTTCTTAAAACCAGGCCTTACCATGTGTCATGTTCTCAGTGCCATGAACTGTTTCCTTCAGAACAAACGGGGAGAGGATTCCTAGCAATGGCTTACTCCAGGGATGAGATTACCCTGAGAATAAAGCTTCAGTTGTGAAGTGTAATCCAGCTAGTAGATAAAGTATCTGAAAATAATGGAAGGCTGATTGCTTAAGCATGAGACATTTTTACAGCTCATATGCTCTTAAATGCATACAGTTGGCATGAGCAGGGTGGCCTGTTTTTAAAAAGAATAGCTGAATTAAGTAAATTCTCCTGTGTAAAATCCTGTCTGCTTGATCTGTTTTCCAGATGTTTCCATGGCAAATGCTTTTTTTTTTTCTTTTTTCATTTTTTAATGTGAAGCCTAGTCATAGAAAACACCTGGGTAACATACAGCTCTTCCCAGACACAAATCATCATTTTCTTCTTAAAACAGATGCAGATTGATTTTAAATATGAGAAGAAATGATCCTACCTCTCATGAAAATACAAAGTGACGAAGATGTTTAAATAAACATCAATCTATATTATCATAAAGAGCTTTGTGTCTCTGAACCACAAAGTAGTGGATGCTTTCTGTAAGGCTGGCCGAATTGTTAGGCAGCTATATCTGAAGGCTTTTCTATCGGCATTAACTTTTCTACAAGGTTTCTGATGAGAATATGAATGTAAGAGATAAGACACTTATTGGGACATCAATAGTTGAGACTTAGGCATCAGGCATCCTTCACTATTTAAAATCTATGTAAATCTTGGCATTTTATTTGATTTTCTGATATTTATTATCTTTAGCTATAGCATAGGAATGATAAAAAATACTAACTCAGAAGGTTGTTATGAAGATTATGCTTATGTGCACATACTTTCTAAACCCACAGGAAATGCCTAGTGAATATTAAGGTCAATAACATAAATGACCCAATTGACTATCATCTTCAAGATAAAATGTTACCCCCTAGACCCTCTGCATACAGGAGAGAGATGTGTAGCTGGGTCTGTTTGAGGGGCACCTGGCAATGTGATCAGGATCTATCCCTGGTACATGAGCTGGCTTTCTGGATCCCATTACCTATGGTCAGACACTTTGCTCACCCTTGATGCAACAGGGAGAGGCTTGGTCCTGCCTCAACTGAATGTACCATTCTTAGCTGTTCCCCCATGTGAGAACTTATCCTATTGGAGGAGGGAATGAGGGGTGGTGGGGGAAGGTGGGGAAGAAGAGTGAGAGGAGGGATGAGAAGGGGATCTGTGGTTGGTATGTAAAATGAATGAAAAAATTTTTAAAAAAGATAAAATGTTGCACATCATTTAGAAACTGAGAATTCATTAGAGAATTGAAAGATTCACTCATAATGGCTTCTTTAGACAAAAGCATAAGCTAAGAAATGGAGTGGTAAGTTATACGTTCCCATCCTCCTTGGTGCTATTTGGTTAATTTATAGAACTAACTCATTTTGTTAATAATTGTTAATTTATTTTGATAGATTACAGAGTAAATAGCTTGAAATTATCATAACATTTAGTTATGAAAGTCACTAGTAAGATTGGGGTTTATACATATTGACCTATGAAAGAAAATACTAGTAATATACACATAGGGGAAGCCAGAGGGTCGAATAATATAAATAAATAAGGAAGATTAGAAAAAAGATGCAAGAGAAAAAACCTGCATAAATATTGGTAGAAAAATTATGCCAGATTGTTATACTTTCTGTGCACAGTACAAAGTGCCATAAATGTGATTTTATAAAAATATAATTAGAAATACAGTCAATGGCTTAACAGAATAGTTAATAGTTTTATTTTAAAAGCTTGTCTTTTCAAATGCTTTGCTAATTTTTAACCCTAAATGGGCGAGGCATTGTAAGAAATATTTATGTAATCACAAAAACTGGTAAGAGTTCTGTAGGCATTTCAAAGGGTTGAATTCAAAGTTGCCTATGTTAAACCTGACCTTGCAGTTGGGGGGTGGTGGTGCACGCCTTTAATCCCAGCACTTGGGAGGCAGAGCCAGGTGGATCTCTGTGAGTTCGAGGCCAGCCTGGTCTACAGAGGGAGATCCAGGACAGGCACCAAAGCTACAGAGAGAAACCCTGTCTTGAAAAACGAAAAACAAAAACAAAAACAAAAAACAAAAACACCTGACCTCTCTGTTAGTTGTTGTTTTACCGCATTGAAAGAATGTGGCTAGAGGGGCTGGTCTTGGAGGTAAAGCCACTGGCCACAAGCTTAGGGATCTGAGATTCATCTTTGGAACCTGTATTGTAGGAATCACCAACTCCCTCAAGTTGTCTCTGAGCTTCACAGGAGTGCAGTGGCACAAATAGCCATGCCCTTACAGGATAAATACGTGGAAATGTATTTTAAAAACAGTGTGGACAGAAACAAATGTGGCTGCACATTTCATTTCTGCCCCACACCTTCTCTTTTTCTTCAACATTTAGTTCGCAGTGGCTCCAGACTCTTTGTCAGTTTTATTTTTAACATGAAGTAGAAATCATACTTTGGCTCTAAGCATTTTATTCAAAGGAGGAAAAAAAATCCTTCTGTTCAAAGCATGAAAGGAAAAGTGTCATAGAAAGATTTTTACGATGTGATCATTAATGCTTTTAACTTAAAATAGTCACATCAAGCCTTGATGAGGTTTAAATTGCAGGCAGCTTCCCAGTAATACCACGAAAGTGAGAAAGTTAATTTATATTTCATTACTTTCAAAATCAATGTCCCTATAAAGTAGCATCCCAGATTATTGTAAACTTATTCAAGAAGTATTAAAAATAGCAGATCTCAGGATGCTATTTTGAAGATATCAAGATCATAACTGTAACAACGGTGCATTTACTTTCATGTGCCAGGCTTTCTGAAAAGATTGTCGGACCTGGGCCTTCCCAATCGAGACTTCTGCCAAGGTTCCAATACTCAGAGCACAAAACGCAGCTCTGGGGCTGGAGAGATGGCTCAGTGGTTAAGAGCATTGGCCGCTCTTCCATAGGACCTGGGTCATTTACATAAATTGGTTTCCCATTTCAGTTAAGTGGTCAGATTGTGCGTTAACCTGATGAGTTAGATATATCCAAACCCTTTATCATCTCGAACTTACCTGAGGCTCTGTTCTTGAGTATTCTTGGCTTCTGGGAGAACATAGGGGTCCGCCTCAGGAAACCGGAAACCACTCTCATCTGATCTGGTCCCCTCAATAGACATGAGTCCCGGATACTTTAAGCCTCCTTCTCAGGGGACCAGTGAAGTTGCAAATGATGATTACTGCTATAGTTACTATTAAACGTTCCATTGGGAAACTTTCCCATGGAACTGGCTTGCTTTAGCTTATTTCCATGGATTCTCCAACAACTTACCCCCCTTTCTTGGGTAAGAGTTATTATTAACACACCCACATTTAACGCTGTTTCCCGAAGCATCCTGTCTGTATGTATCAAGGGGCCCACTGAGCTTTTCAAATTTTCACGCCAACATCTCCTTGGCTCCAACTTTTAGAATGCATTTGCCAACTTAACTTCTCCCTTGGATTTACCACACGTTTGCTAGTATTGTTAGTGAATTTTGTTTATTTGCTCGTTTCTATTCTAAGCACTTACATCTTATTCTAAAGTAATTCTAAGGGGAAACTGCTTTTCTGAAGCCTCTTGGCTCTAGGCTTATCACTGTAGCAGGCGAGGATACAGAATAATTATGAAGTGGTATATTTCTCTGTCCTGTCATCTTCTGTACTCTGACATAGTGCTTACCTGCCTCTCGGCATTCATTCTGCTTTTTAGATTATCTCTCCTTTATACACACTGTTCTTGTTGCTTGGTTTTATCTTCTTTCTGTCTTGAGTAAAAGGCAGCGTGGTTTTGGACTTCATTCACTGCCTCAAATGGGCTGTGCAATGCAACCCAGATGTGTAGAGGAGAGATGGATGGTAAGAAGGAATTGAGTGGGTATGCAAGCCTTTTGAGAAGACCCAGAAGCTGACAATGACCCTGCTGGGAGATCTTTCCTGCCTTTCCTAGGGTTTCCTGGAAGCTCGGTGGACACAGAGATATGTTGTATTGCTTTTTATATCCCCACCTCCCTTTTCACTTGAAATTATCTTCCCTTCACCTTTCTGGGATCTTATCAACTAAAAGTACCATTAGCAACTTAATCTTTACCTTGTTTCTTAAAGGAACCATCAGACACACCCTTGATGGCCACTGAGTGTACATTTTAGCTTACTGTATGTAAGTGGATCACTGGGATCCTTCCTATAATGTGAAGGCTGCCAGAGTACTCAGAAGAGATTCTTCCCATATTAACAGAGAAGAGCACTGTCCTTTCCTACTTTTAAATTTACACACCCTTCATTCAATTCAATTCATTACTAATACCTTAAAATGCCAGTCTTTCTTTATAAATTGAACACATGCCTTCTGTGAAGTTGCTATGTGCTACATTTTTTTTTCTGTACTTGACTTAACTAAGCAAATAGCAACAGTAGCAGCAAAACAAAACAATATCCATGTGGAGATCCACTTTTGTAGAGAGACACATACACTTAAATAGTAAGCATAAGAAATAAATGTAAAGCATGATTTATCTTCCAACTTCAACTATATTTCTTTAGGAAAAATATTATGTAGATACCCACACATGCCTACTTATTTTGGAATTATATACACAGACTACTATACTGATAGTTATTAGGATTTTATTTTGAAAAATAAAAGATAAAAATAAAAATGAGTTGAAGATTTAATATTTTTACTATGGGGTATTTTTTTAAACTTTTCTGATTTTCAATATCTTATTGATCAATTTATTAAGAAATAAACTTCAAAATATAAGTGTTCAGTACAACGATAAGCAGTTTAACAAATAATTTAAAAAGTAAATCCATAAGAAATGGACAAATTCCTAGGCGAATATAGCCTATCAAGATTTGGTCAAAAAATATATATGCCTTACACATATCCATACTACTTAATGAGATTTAAGCAGTACTAATACTTCTTTTTCCTACAAAAGCAAGTTCAGGATGAGGTGGATTCACCGTCAGACTCTACCAAACAACTAAAGAAAACCTAATACCAATTCTCCTAACACTGACCCATACAATAGAATGGGAAGGAAAACAGTCAAGTTCTGTGAGTCAGAATTCCTCTGATAGCAAAGCTAAGTAAGAAGACAGCAAAGGAAAAAAGCTGTAGATGAATTTCCCTGATGAGCATGAGTGAAAAATTCCCAATACTGGGGGGGGGGGGCGCAGGAAGGGGGAGAACAAGGGAATCTGTGGCTGTTACGTAGAACTGAATGGTATTGTAAAATAAAATAAAAAAAATTCCCAATAAATTCTTATAAGTTGATTCAAGAACACAGGAATAAAATCATATGCTATGACGATGCTGTTTTCATTTCATGAATGTAAAGTTGCTCCCAATATGCAAGTCAGTAAGGCCTATTCCACACACAAATAGACTTAACGACAGAAACCACATGGTCATCTCAATTAATGCAGAACAGTCTTTTGAAAAACTTCAATATTCCTTTATTATAAAACTCCTAAAGAATCCAGAAGTTAAAAGAACATACTTCAACAATAAAGGTGTCACACAACATGCCTATGGCTCATGCAATTCTAAATGTAGAATAGGTGAGAACATCACCTCTAAATTTTGGAATGATATAAATGGGCCCTAATATCTTCACTCTAATTTAATGTGGCATTTGAAGTCTCAGAGCAATATAACAAAAGAAACAAAAGAAACACAAATAGCAAAGAGACATGATACAATTTCTCCAGTTGCAAAGTGAATCCTCTACTTAGATGACCAAAGGAATTTACCATGAATCTTAGACCTGACAAAGACTTTCAGCACACTGTAGGACAAAACATCATTAATCATAAATTGTGATGCTTTGTATCTATCAACAATGAGCACATTGGGAAAGAAATCAGGAAAACTATCCTGTTCACAATAGCTTAAAAACAAAATTAAAAAAAAAAGAAGAAGAAGAAGAAACGAGCCTAACCAAAGAGGTGAAAGAGCTATAGAGTAAACAACTGAATGCACTTAAGAAAGAAACAGAACAAGCGTCCTTGTGGTATGGTTGAACATCTTTTGGGTATATGCCCAAGAGTGGTATTTCTGGGTCCTGAGGTAGGTCTATTTCCAATTTTCCGAGAAACAGCCATGCTGATTTCCAAAGAGGCTGTACAAGATTTCACTCCCACCAGCAGTGGAGGAGTGTTCCCCTTACTCCACATCCTCCCCAACATAAGCTGTCACCAGTGTTTTTATCTTAGCCATTCTGACAGGTGTAAAATGGTATTTCAGAACTGTTGTGATTTGCATTTTCCTGATGGCTAAGGATGATGAGCAATTCCTTAAATGTCTTTGGGCCATCTGAGATTCTTCTGTTGAGAATTCTCTGTTTAGATCTGTAGCCCATTTTTTAATTGGATTATTTGGTATTTTGATGTCTAGTTTCTTGAGTTCTTTATATATTTTGGAGATTAGCTCCCTGTCACATGTGGGGTTGGTAAAGATCGCTTCCCATTTTGTAGGCTGCCATTTTGTCTTATATACCATGTCCCCTGCCTTACAGAAGCTTCTCAGTTTCAGGAGGTCCCATTTATTAATTGTTGCTCTCAGTGTCTGTGCTATTGGTGTTATGTTCAGGAAGTGGTCTCTTGTGCCAGTGCGTTCAAGGCTACATCCTACTTGCTCTTCTATGAGGTTCAGTGTAACTGGGTTTTTGTTGAGGTTTTTTGATCCATTTGGACTTGAGTTTTGTGCATGGCAATAGATATGGGTCTGTTTGCATTCTTCTACATGTCAACATCCAGTAAGAGGGATTATAGGAGCGACGGGGGTCAAAATCATGATGGGAAAAACCATAGAGACAGCTGACCCAAGCTTGTGGGAGCTCAGGACTCTGGATTGAGAGCTGGGGAGCCTGCTTGGGACCAAACTAGGCCCAGTGAATGTGAGTGACAGTTGTGAGGCTTGATCTGTTTGTGCAGCATGGGCCAGGACTTAAGCTGGGTACATGAACGGACTTTTTAGAGCCCATTCCCGATGGTGTGATGCTTTGCTCAGCCTTGATGCAGGGGAGAGGGGCTTGGTCCTGCCACAACCTGTTATGCCAGCCTGTGTTGACTACCCAACAAAGACCTTACCCCCCCCCCATGAGGAGTGGATGGGGTTTGGGGTGGGGGCAGCAGGAGAATGGGAGGGAGGGAAACTGTGGTTGGTATGTAACATGAAAAAAAATAAATGAAAGAAAGAAAGAAAGAAAGGAAGAAAGAAAGAAAGAAAGAAAGAAAGAAAGAAAGAAAGAAAGAAAGAAAGAAAGAAATTGAAGAAGATACCAGAGTATAAAAAGCACCTCCTATGCTGATGATTGGGCAGAATTAAGGTGAAAGTGGTTGGTATTATCAAAAGCAATTTAATAAATTTAAGCAATCCCAAGAATTCTAAAGATCTTCACAGACGTAGCAAAATGAAACTAACATTCACATCGAAGCACGAAAGCCCCTGAATAGCTAAAGTAATCCTGAGCAGAGTGAAGCAATGCTAGAAATATTGTGATACCTAATCGCAAACGTTATACAGCTATAGTAAAAGCAGCAAAGCATTGGTGAAAAACAACAACAACAAAGACATGATTACCAAATGTAATAGACAATGGAGGAATAAACCTATACACTTTTTGTCATCTATGTGTGACAAAGCATCTAAAAATGCACATTGGATAAAACACAGGTGGTCTAGCCATAGGTGCTGGAGAGAAATGTTTTCCATATGCAGAAGAATAAAAAACCACTCCTATCTTTCAAAATATTAAATTCAAAATCGATCAGAGAACTTGTGTAAGAATTGAAAATTTTCAGTGCTAGCTGAAAACAGGGAAAAATGCTTCAAGATACAGGTATAAGCAAAGATGTTCTGAATGGGTCACCAATAGCACAGGAAGTAGTCCCACAAGTTGACAAATGGGATTACTAGAAATTCAAAAGGCTTGTACACAGCACAGGAAATGATAACCAGAGTGGAGAGACAGCCTACAGTGTGAGGAAAAGACATTTCCAACTATGTATGAATGTTTGGGATTGATATCCAAGGTATCTGAAGGAACTGTAAAAATTAAATAGCCAAATACCAAATTAACCTATCAACTAATGATAAGAAATGCAATTATCCAATACTAAACTGAAAAAGTATTTAATGTCTTTAGCTATGAGGGAAATTAAAATTAAACTTGCTTTTGAAATTCCATCTCAACCCTGTCAGAATGACTGTCAAGAAAATAGATGATAATCAATGATCATAAGTAAACAGGGACATAGTTTCGCTTCCTCACTGGGGTGGGAATGTAGACATGGACAACCATTGTAGAAATCAGGTTAATTAGTAAATGATGACAGAATTATCGTATGGCACAGCCTTACTTCTCTAAAAAATATTCTTGAAAGACTGCAAGTCAACTGGAAGAAGAAGAAGAGATTCTGAGGAAGTAATGCTTACCAGCCCCATGTGGCAAAGAACAGTTGAAAAGGAAGAGGGCTGTAAAGAAATCAGAGAATGCATGCTAACAGCCTTGTGTTATGTGACAAAACTGTTCTTGGGGAGATGCTACTCACACATCTACTCACCCCAGATAAAGAGCTCATGACAGACCAAAGTATGGATCCCACCGAAGTCTAACTAGGTGAACCAATGAGTTTTATTGGAAAGGGATTACTTACCAGAGCAAAAATGACTCAGACAGTTGTATCTTCAAAGCCCACCACAGTATATGTAACTGCTCTCAAAAGCTGGAGCCTGGAGTACACGACACAGCCTGTAAGCAGCTCAATGAGAGTGTCCCTTCTCAATTGGTCTAAGCCTCTTCCAGGTGGCTCTACTGCTTTCTGCTTTTTCCAGACAGCAGATCTCGGTCTTCTTTGGAGTTGGTTTCTCTGAGAGTGACTCTCAGAAGCCTTTCTTACTCACCTTTGGGCGGGAGGGGTCCAGTGAATCTGGTCAGCTTTAGGAACTTCCTGAAGCTCTTTTGATTTTATATCTTCTGGCTTAAGAAGCTTCCCTGGAGGATAGTGTCTCAACCTTAGAGAAAACTACTACACAACATCAGGTAAAAATGCTACTTTTTAAATCCAAACTCTATTTTGTGAAGTAAGTATATCCAGGAAAGCAGAGCATTCCTGTTTAGTCAATGTATCTTTCCTCTTTTACTCCCACACCCCACCCCAGAATGCATAAAGAACACTGCAGGGAAAAGGAGGCACTTTTTTGATAGCATTATTAAGTGGTGACAGGAAGTTTAGCAACTTGGGAGAGAGAGGAAACAGACAGCCAGTGACCGACTGCAGTGCAAGCTGGTGAGAGCAAAGCAATGCAATTAGTGGATGTTAAATAAATGGCAAGGTTCACAGTCCAATAGGCATCTTTTGAGGAAGACCCCAATGTCTTATAGATGGGATAGATTTGTACAGGTTTTTATATAGTGGAGAGGAACCTGGTGAAAAGTAAGCAACTGAGGATGTAGGGATAAGAAACAGTTCACAGAACTTAGACATGGAAAGTTAGAGCCATTGAGAACACAAAAGGAATGTGGGCTCTAAATGATATAGCTATATTTCCCGGAAGCAAAGAAGAACAAAGTTAAGAGTAGCTATTTTGATTTAGAGAAGAGAAACACAATTCTGAGTCAAGTGTTTTCCATTTTCCCTGAAATGTGGGAGGTGATGTCATTTACCAACAGCAGTGTGGATAGAATTGGATTTGATGATGTAGGAGTTTTTTGAAGGACAAATTGGAGAAGGAGATGAGCAATATTTCTTCAGTGGAGAAAAGAGTAAGATCAAGATTGTGATTAGAACACTTTTATGTGAGGCTGGGCACCCACTGATCTGGAAGAGTATGTATTGGTTATAGATATTTTCCTACCTTTCAGTCACAATTCATGCATCTAAACCAAACTATGGAGTAGTCACATAGACATATAGACAGTACAGAATTAAGTGATACCTAAGAACTGGGCCTAGGAACTGCTGGTGGATGATGTACAATTTTCGAATAGGACATGTAGAAATCACAGTTCACATCCTAAAGTAGAGTAAGAAGACGAAGAAGCCAAAAATGAAGAGAAGACATGGAAGAACCTCCCATTTTGCTACAGAGGGTAAACGCTAGTTTTTATTAAAGCTTAATATCCAATGTGCAAGTGGCAAAATATTTAAATTCCATGTCTGTCTATAACACAAGAATCCTGCATCCAATACCAAATACAACTTTTTGTCATTTTTTAACTGAAGAAATTAAGATTCACAGTGTTTGAGAAAAACAGAAGAGTTATACAAAACTAACAAAAAAATGAAGTAAGTATTAAAACATATTGGAACACATAGATTATAATATTTTAGCATATATTTTAATTCTATCTCCTTGGGAAATCAGAACAACTTTATTTAAGGCACAGATCTACTTCTAGACAATGAAACAATATCCCGATGTATAAGATAATTCCACTTCATTCCCGCATGGATGACAGGAAGGGTGGGGTGGCAAAGTTGGTCCACCAAATATATGTTAGAGAATGTGACTTCCTGACTATCTTTGAGGGCTGTGTGCAGTCTTTTTCTTATTCGTTTGGATAACAGTGGCTCCAACATTGCAGTATATATTACAGTTGTTAAACAGGGGACCCATGATTGACCATTCTCAGCAACAATTGTTCTTTGGTGAGGCCCTTAAGAAATTTCCCAAGATGAGACTGTATACTTAAACCACCAATAATCTGTTAACCATCTGGTCAAATGTGACTTTCTGACTTCTATTTTATTTCACAGCCAAGTATATAAAATAAAAGTAGAATAACTCACTCAATGCACTTTATTATTTTACCACGTTCTCTGAATGGAGATAAGGGTCTAACAGAAAAAGGGAGATATTCTTGGTACACAAAGAAAAAAAGAGAGAGGACAGAGCAAAGAAGGAGGAAGAAAAGGCAATGAAGAGGGAGAACAAAGGAGAAAGAAGATGGCTGAGAGCTTACCAGGGGACCTCTTCTTAGATTCAGCCTCCAAATCTTCAACAAATTTTATAACCAGCCTAGGAACCTTTGTGGTGAAATCTGGGATATGCCACACAGTTCCTCATCAGGTACTAGGGGTGTCCAGGGCATTGCCTGATGTTGGTTCAAAGCATAGACCACATGGGACTTCCTTGTCTGGAAGCATTTGGAGTCTACCTAGTCAGAACAGAGAATAAGGAGCTTAGGTCTATATTCCTGAAGGCCTCTGAACTCCAGTTCCCCAGAGAAGGATTCCTCAGGATGTTGTGGTCATTGCATATCACTTCAACTTCTTCCCCAACCTCTTCCACTTTCCTCCCTGCTGTACACCAATTATTCTCAAAGACACTGACCAATAAACCTCCCACATGGAGAACTCATAAGAGCATGCTTCACAGAGACTTAAAGAGAGGGGAACCAAAGTGATTGGATTCCCTATAGAGCTAGTAAAATACAAAGTCCATCTAAAAATAAAAAAGGCACTTAATGACTCCTTTAAATGATAAGTCAATTAGGTTACTTTTCACTAATGTTCATACTGATCCCTATTTTGTTAAGCAGTTGAAAAGCTTCTCTTTAGACCTTCAGAATTCTCTTTTGTTAACCTGCTTCATGCTTTCTGAGTTCTGGAGGATCTAATGCAACTACATGACTCTCTTCATTTTGGGGGGTGGTGATGGTCAGGTGATGTGCAAATAGAAGTACAATATGTCCAAATAGACTTATGTCATGGAACATAAGTCACTCTATGATTTGCTTTTGTGACTCAGTATTAAAACACCTCATTCTGTCTAGGTTGGTAATATAAGATGAACTAATTTTTAAGTTACTGCATGATCGGTACTTCGAATAAACATATGTTCAAGAATATTTACACTTCAAACACATATATGAATATATATAATCATGAATATATACATATATTCAAAGAACAAATATGTAAAAATGTATTGTATATAAATATAAAATCTTATATAAATACAATATTTTTTAAAAAAATATACTATACTAAATTTTCAATCTGTATTTTCCTTGATTTTTCTGTATAATTTTACTATTGTTAACTACATGCCTAAACCTTCCTTATGCGAATGATGTATTTTGCAGTGGGGTTGATAAATTGAGTGTCATTCACATTTTATACTGTCAATTACTCTTTGTGGTAGCTGTGCTAACTGTACAATACAAGAAAAATATAGACACACCGATGACTCACAGCTCCACTTGAATTAATATAAAAAAGGAGATCCTTAGGTAAGCAGGTATCAAATGTAACTTGCATTTACTTGTCCACTAAGATGTGTTTACCTATTTGTCTGTTTTATTTTAGATATTTGTGCACATTAAACTTTGGTGTACTTTCATTATTTCTAAAAGTGTATACACACAGACGGATTGTGAAAATTTTGGCAGTAGGCAATTTTGCTGATGTGGGAAAATCATAGGGCATCTTTATAAGAAACTAAATGACATAAGTCTATCACTCAGTGTTGGACATGACCTCATAATGCAACCAGAAAATACAGTAAATAAAGGAGTGACATGGTGGGTGATAGCCCAGACAGCTGCTTTACATTGAACATTTTGTTATGAATAGAAGGAACACATACTTGATATGATAAATGTATAGCATTGTAGATTCAAAGTCAGTATCACAGTCCTTTATTTTCATTACCAAGTACTCTGGTGTTCTATACTATACCTAACTGTAGGTGCTGCACTCTGTGGGACTGCCAGTGCTGTAGGTTTATTTACATGAGCAACACCACTAACACATGAGTAATGCATTATTCTACGACAATACAACACCACTAGTTGATGGGGAATTTCAGCTTCATTATCTCATAAAGGAGAGTTTCACATATGCTCAATAGTTAACAAAAAGCATTATTATAGGGTACTTGACTGTGTATTTATTGAGAAAGGTATGGACTGGAATTCCAAACTTTTAGTCTTTAAATGTATAGAAATTTAACTTGCTTTAATGGAATTGACAAAATAATTCATCCTTTGCCAATAGAAACTGTGCTCTGTGCTGTGGTGATATTGTGTTCCCCAATATATTTTGCCTCCTAATAAACTTCTCTGGGGTCAGAGGACAGAACAGCCACTAGACAGACATAGAGACCAGAAAATGATGGCACACACACCTATAATCCTAGCATTCCGGAGGCAGAGATCCATCTGGATCTCTGTGAGTTCAAAGCCATACTAGAAACAGCCAGGCATGGTGACACACACCTTTAATCCCAGGAAGTGATAGCAGGAAGCAGGAAGGTACATAAGATTTGAAAAACAGGAACTAGAATCTGTTAAGCTTTTAGGCTTTTGAGTAGTAGTTCAGCTGAGATCCATTTGGATGAGGACACAGAAGCTTCCAGTCTGAGGAAACAAACAGGATCAGCTGAGGAATTAGTGAGGTTACGTTAGCTGTGGCTGGTTCTGTTTCTCTTATCTTTCAGCATTCACCCCAATACCTGGCTCTGGGTTTTTTTTTTTATAAGATCTTTTAAGATTCGTGCTACACTGTGCATACAACATTCTCATAGACAGCTGTAGCTTCTGGAGGTTTCATTTTCCTCCCTCAGGTACCTTAGCTGTGATGCTGAAATATCCTCAGTAGATCATATTAGTTCTCCCAACTCGATGTGAAGAAAGAGAGACTGGGATGTTTTGTATAAGATTTAGAAGTTCTCCGCAATTTGTCTGGCATTCTAACGTCAAGCTTTGACCTTCAAATCCTGTTCTCTCTTTTCTTATCCCAGAGTTACACTTACTTTTCAAAGAGCTTCAAGATGTAAGCATAGCAGACCCTCTTCCCCCCTATCTCACTAATCTCAGGTACCATTTGATCTCAGATAGTTTCATCATTTGACAACATTCCAAAAGTTTCTTATTTATCTCCATAGTCTGTTTTGCAGTTTTTGAGGACAGAGTCATAATTCAGCCTGCTTATAGTTAGGTGGCACATACCAATTAAATATGTGTTTATCCTTTACACTCACTGTACAGTAGTGGGCTCATTTCTCTTTTCTATGAGTCTGATAGACCACAAGACAGAGATGAACAAAGAGACGGCAGAATGAAACACTTTATCTGTCCCTGAAGAATGCAGCAATGGAAGCAGATTATCTTTGGTGACTGTATACCTATAATTGATAACCCTGCAACTTCTGTTTTTAACCTACTTTGTAACCGATGGGGCTGGGAAGATCCAAATATTAACATCTACTGTCAGTCAGCGCAAAGGGTGTGCCAAATGAAGCCTTGGCATCTCAGCTAGTTTCAATCTACTGCAGGCTATAAAATCATAATCCCTGCTTATTTTTTTCTCAGTAAATGTCAGCTACGCCATTTCTGTTTACAGATGAGTGGGTTTCAATCTTGAATGTTTACTCTCTGCCTCTATTACAGAAAGGAAAAAAAAAAAGGGTTCTCTTAGCTTGCCTTTGGGAAAGCAATATTGTCTGCATTTGTATTCTGAGCTAGACTAAGGGAAGACATATTGAAGAAGGGAATTACTCTGTGTCTGATCGGATTGCAGCTTTAGGAAGCCAGAAAGGTTGACCGCTTATAAAAACACACAGAGAGAAAATGGGAGATGATGTACTTCCAAATTGTGGGAAAATGGTAATAGTCATGACGGGGTGTTTGTAGCATCACTCTGCCTATCCTAAAATCTTAACGGCAGTTCTAACACACTAAATCAAACAGCATTTTTGATTTCATAAATAAAAATAATTACTATGCAGTTTAGAAGCCATATTTTAAGTCTTTCTATTAAATATCCAGCAGCACATAGCTGAATTTGTAGAGATAGAAAGAATACTGCAATGTATTTCATTATGACAAAGACACATTTCCTCTCCATAACATGGGGAAAAAACACATACACGTGAAAAAACATAAAAGTAGGCATTCTGATATTGTTTAACACAAGTGATCTTATAAAAATTGACTTAACCTACCATTTAATAGATTCATTAAATGCCTTTTTTATTTTTAGATGGACTTTGAAGAGTAAAATGACTATGTATTTACAGAAGAAAAAGTTTTTTCATTAAGCAATTCATATTCGCTTTTTAACATTTTTGATTAATAGAAAAAAGGAAAATAATTTATGGTTCTATATTTTAGAATTAAGTACTATGAACCCTGTGGTAAAAAAAAAAACTTTGAATTTTTTAATTTGAAGTATATATAATGGCACACCCTGTAATCCCAGCACACAGAAGGAAGAGGTAGGGGGATTGTTAGGAGTTCAAGTCTACCTTGTGGTATGCAGTGAGTTACAAGTTAACTATGACTACAGAGGCCTTGTCTATGGTTTTATTATTTTGGGGGTTCTTTGCAATATATACAAAAGATAAATTATGTTCTATGCTATAGCTTGTATATTTTAATTTGCTTTTTGACAGTATAACTTTATGAGTACAAAACTATGTCTTTTGGAAATATATAAAACACTACAGTGATGTGGGGCTCTTGTTTAAAAGACTCTACAGTCTTGTCAATTTTGAAATTTATATTTTTCATTATGTGTTAAAATTATAAAAAAAGGGCTACAATAAACTTTTCAAAACTTAATGAACAAATTTTGAGGTACAAAATTCCTGAAGAGGTTTAGGCATTGTTAGGTGTGGTGACATTGTATTCCCCAAAATATTGTGTACCCTAATAAACTTATCTGGGGTCAGAGAACAGAATAGCCACTAGATATAGAGGTCAGAAAATGGTGGCACACATACCTTTAATCTTGGCATAACCAGAGGCAGAGATCCACCTGGATCTCTGTGAGTTCAAGGCCGCACTGGAAACAGCCAGGCATGGTAACAAGAGCCTTTAATCCCAGGAAGTGATAGCAAGAAGCAGAAAGGTACATAAGGTGTGAAAACCAGGAACTAGGCAGGTTAAGCTATTAGGCTTTTGAGCAGCACAGTTCAGCTGAGATCTATTTGGATGAGGACTCTGAGGTTTCCAGTTTGAGGAAACAGGATCAGCTGAGGAATTGGCGAGGTAAGGCTGTGGCTTGTTCTGCTTCTCTCATCTTCCAACGTTTACCCCAATACCTGGCTTCAGGTTTGATTTTATTAATAAGACCCTCTAACAATTTGTGCTACAGTTAAGGTTAGTGATAAATGGTGACTCTCTTATTGGTATAAGTAATAGTTATGTCCCAAGGCTCATGTGACCAAATGATGCAGATGACCCTTTCCTAGGAGACCACAAGATCTCTTATCACTTATGGACAGAAGTTTCTACTCATGGAGAAATAGAGTAGTGAGAGAGTTCATGTTCTGATACCAAACTCACTGGAATAAAAGGACAGTAAAAGGCATACTGTTGAAATTTAACTCAGTTTTCAATAGTTGGATTTGTCTCAGAGAAAAAAAAAAATCCAAAACAGAATTATAACTTAAAGGCAGGAACAGTGATGTGTCCTTTTCACAGATTTACACAAGCTTCATGCGTGTGTAACTCTCTCTCTCTCTCTTTCTCTCCCATTTCTAATTATTTCCCTTGCATTATCCAGATTTTCATTCTATTCAAATTTTAGATTTTGCACAAAAAACTGGAGCTTCACATGGACATGTTCTGACAAGCCATCTGCCACCTTCTAGCAAAGCAGTCTGTCCCTGTCTCCCCTCCACCCCCCACAGTAATACAGACACTTCCAGAGTAGAAAACATGTGGCATTACATAGAAAACATATGTAACACACCTTCTCACAGAATCTAAGTAATCATTAGTTAGTACACATTATTGACAGTATTATTTGGGATGCATGATCAGGATTAAGAGAGTGTACACACCCTCAAGCTAGAATAATAACAATCCACTCACATTCTGCCCTGCAGCGTACTATTTGTAGTCTGTAATTCTGTGACATTGTGAATGCTCAACAGGCAGAAAATTGTAATTGTCAGGTGAAAATCCTCTATATTAAAGTCCTGTGGTGGAATTAAAAATGTCCATGCAATACAATTTTCTCATGCGTCTAAATACAGCTATATTTACCTTATTTTTCAAAGTATACATTTTGTATTTCTACAGAATTGATGTCTAAAAAAAACATAGAAATAAACCCTGACAATAAATTGTCCTTACTTTATCTACCCAAATCAACATAACATAAATGGAGCTTCAGTATTAATGCAGACTGAACAATTAAGTATTTGTCAAACCCAAGATTCTTTCTCAGAAGTTGATTTTAGCACAGTGATTTCTAACTTTAAAATTTTTCTATAGTAGAGTTTTCATTTGAAAGTAACTTAAAATTAAAATTTTAAGAGACTATTGTAAGTTATCTATGATAAGGAAATAAGAATGGCAGGAGTTATTTGTCAATGTGTAGAAGCAGAAAAAAAAAAAAAAACTTAAAAATCACTCAGAGAATGGTCCGGATTGTTGAACGTGTCTTTATTTCAAATTGACTCTGTGGAAACCTTCTGGTTTCTTACTCCCAGGGAGACAAGAACAAATGTCTATTAACCACAGATAAGGCATGGACAACCAACCAAAGAAACAGTTGTACTCAAGCCTGATGAACTTATTGGTGTCACAAGAGCATGAGTGAGCGGTTCCTAACAGAAGCAAACACAACTTTCAAGGCAGTGCAAACCCAGGGACCCAGAAAGTGGCATCCTTAGGGCTAATTGGCCAGCTCCCTGGGAGCACTGCTGGAAAGTCTCTGCCCTGACAGCAATCCTTTCATGTTCACATCCCCTTGGAGGGAGCCTTGTGAATCTTGTTTTATGAGCTTCCCGATAGGGTTGCCCAAAGTCTGGGGAAACTGCTACGTCCAGCATGGGATATCTGAGGGGAAAAAAAATCTACGTACACTATGGTCTTAGGTCTGTTAACTTTATTCCTCTATGGCAAAATTCTATCAATACAGCTAAAGCTCCATCAGGCATTCAGGGCAGGAATAAATCTAGCTACACCAAGCTCTTTGTCCATCTACTGTATTTCTCTGGGATGAAATCCTGTCTATATAGCTTTAGTTCTGTTCTTCTTTGTTCCCTCATTTACTGACTTCTCATAGTCCTGCTAACCATTAAGCTCTTATGCTTCCAGCCTCATCTTCGTCCTCTGTTTCTTCACCCTCCATCTCTACTTGCTCTCTACTTCTGGCTCTGATGAGCTCTACAAGAATTCTGCCTTACCATCTACATTACTTCTGTGTTCTTCCCTTCTCCCTGGTCATGCTGTTCTGTCTCTGTACAGAAAAACACCTGTTTCTTTTACCCCTGGCCACAGGGTTCTCTGCCTCCTCAGGAATGTTGCTCCACCCTACCTTCCACCTTGATATGTAAAAACTTCTTTTGTTCTCAGTCAGTTGCTCTGGAGAGCCACTAGACCTCAAGGCAAGGAGATGGTCTGAGCTTCATTTGCACAAGAAGCAAAGCTAAGCATCTCCTGCCAGCTTGTCTTTGCCTATGGGACCTTATGCAAGTACTGGCTGGAACGGGGAAGTTCACACACACACATTCTATGGGAATTGTGAGCACAAGAAATTCATAACAAGGCACAGCTGAATATTAAGCTGTGTAACACCAAATGTTTCACGCTAATGGCTTGCCACTTGACTGACCCTTGGCCTGGTCAAGGTATAGCTTTACTGCATGTGAGACCAAAATGAGCCATCTTAGAAATAAGACCACAATGCTTTCACCCTAAAATTAAGGCCTAAGATTTCTCCTTTTGAGAACAGGCCAGAAGTTACTGAGACCAGTCAGTTCAGATTCCAGAAACCAGGAAGTGTAAAAGTACAGAGCCACAAGATAGTCACGAGGTAATGCCTGCCAGACTATGGAATGTCCTCTCCCTGGTTTCCAGGGTAACTGATCACAGAAATGCCTCCACCTGAGGGCAGCCAATGAGAAATGGTGGCGGGCAACCACTCCCTTAGAAGTAATTTCTAGAAGTCCCTAGAAGCGAGCCAATCAGAATTGTACCCGTACTAGCACCCCTAAATGATGTAACCTTGTGACTTTTCCCTTTAAAAACTGAGCTTGCAGACAGGTGGGCGCTTCCTCCAGCCTCCACTGCGTTGGATGTATTGGACGAAGTCCCTGCCTAGGCTTGTATTGCTTTTGGATATCCAGAATTAAACCTTGCTTTTGCATTCCGGCATGCTCGTCTTTGGTGGTCTCTCTGGGGGTCACGATCTGGGCACAACATTATGTACTCCTAAGTCTGCTTTTTCTCCCTTGCTCCCTATGCCGGTTAAGAGTCTGCACTCTACACTGTTGCTTCAGGTTCCCTTTGAAAAGCATCGCTCACACCTCCATGTCCCCTCCTCCCCACAGCCAGACCTCAAACACACTTCTTACCTCCATGTGGTGACTCTGTTTATCTCTACCCTCTTAATTTTTCCAGCGTGACCCTACCACCGGAGTAATTTCAGGCTTCCGGTCACCACAACTGCTGTTCCCTTTTCCATCATAAAATATAATCACAGTTGTTCCTCTAATGTGAAAATATGAGTGCGTTTTCTTTCTTTCTTTCTTTCTTTTCTGTTTTTGGTTTTTCAAGACAGGGTTTCTTTGTGTAGTTTTGGTGCCCATCCTGGAACTCACTCTGTAGACCAGGATGGCCTCGAACTCATAGAGATCTGCCTGCCTCTGCCTCCCGAGTGCTGGGATTAAAGGCGTGTGCCAGAGTGCGTTTTCTTGTGCACAGCCATTTCGTTACTAAATTGTTGCTCTTAAAATGAGGCTCACATTTCTTGACACAGCTCAGTCCTTTCTACTTCATTTTACCCCGATTGGATTTAGCTTCAGGTTTAAATAACAACCAGATATACCTCACTGTTTCCCAAGTGGATTCCATTCAATGTTTCTGATTATTCTTTCTTTCTTTCTTTTTTTCTTTTTTTTTTTTTTTTTTTTTTTTTGAGACAGGGTTTCTCTGTGTAGCTTTGTGCTTTTCCCAGAACTCGCTTCATAGACTAGGCTGGCCTCGAACTCAAAGAGATCTGCCTGCCTCTGCCTCCCACGTGCTGGGATTAAAGGTGTTCACCACCACCGCCCAGCCTGCTTCTGATTATTCTAAACCTCTTTAAATTTTGATGAATATACAAACATTCATATCTGTGGATGTTTGCACATGATTTTCTCTTCCAGAAAAGTTCCTTCTTAATCCTCCTAGAAAAATTCCCATTATTCAACTTGGAATATCTAATTTTTATTCCCCTTCCAGGATAGTGGAATTCAAGCACTTTGGGACTTGACACATCTTTTCAAAAGTCCATTTTATAACAATACCCAGTTCTCTCTCACTCAAAAACAACTTGAAAAAAAGCTTCATGAAAAATTATTCATACATTTTCTATGTAATTCAGTCTTATATGTTGTATTCTTTTCTTCCATAGTTAAATCAGTATATCAAATTTATAAACTATCCTTTGAAAATCATGGCTCAAATGTAATTTGTGCAGGGAAGTGTTTCTCCCCCAGTTTACGTCTCTGGATACTCTTCAGAGATGATGATGGAGAATCATCTTCTTAGAGCCCATATTGGTTTACTTTTCTTTCTTTCTTTCTTTCTTTCTTTCTTTCTTTCTTTCTTTCTTTCTTTCTTTCTTTCTTTCTTTCTTTCTTTCTTTCTCTCTCTCTCTCTCTCTCTCTCTCTCTTTCTTTCTTCCTTTCTTTCTTTCTTTCGCATTCTTCAAAAGAGTGAAAGTGCACTGAGGTTGACATGGTATCAAAGCCTTCTTGCATTGAGAACAGTGCTGTTTTGATAAAAAGTTGGAACATATTGAATGCTAAATAAATTAGTAAGTTAAGTGGACTACTTGAATTAAAAATACTAAAAAGTCAGGTTGATGGGATCCTGTGAATAATAAGTATGAAACATGGAAGTGAGTGATTTACTGTATATTCAAGAAAAAAGTTCAGGTCAAGAAAAATTTATTGAAATAAGGTTTCAAAGAACTATCCTGAAGTAAAGAAAAAAGGGGCAACTCTCTAAGTACAATGGTTGTATTTCGTCTTATTTATCCCATAGTTTACAGGGTATGGATGTATAATAGGAGGATATCCTGAGAGTCGTAGATTATCCATGGCTATTGTTCTCGTAGAGTGTGTCCCAAGAGATATACTGCATGGGCTTTCACATTTAGGTGTAACAATTAGTCTTTCAGTTTTGTACAAATATTTTTAATGGTGCATTGCAAATAGTTGAGTCAGAAGGAAGCTTCTCTTCAATTTAATGCTGAAAAGCACCTGAATGTGCTTCACAATACTCAATAGTCGAGTGTGTGTGTGTGTGTGTGTGTGTGTGTGTGTGTGTGCGTGTGTGTGTGTGTGTGTGAGACAATTCACTTGTAAAATGTAAAATTTGATCAAATGATTTCTGCTCTCTTTGAAGTGTAAAAATTGATAATTCCATGCAAGTAGACCTATCCAAATGCAAGAATGGATATTATATGATTTACTTCTCACTATTATTCTATTGTTTAGAAATGCTTTTAAGCCAATTTTGAATTTTTTTTACATTAGGCAATTTATGTTTTACATCCAAAAGAAGTAAGGTTTAGGCTAGATGGTTTTATGGTATTAAAATTTTGTCGTAAGAGATGAGAAAAGAAACTTCATAATATTTCCCAAACTCCCAAAAGGACCATTACAAATAATAGTTAAATGTGATGATAATACAATAGCACATAGAAAATTATGTTTCACACATAATTAACCTCTTTTGCAATTTGAAATAAAAGACTCAAGGTGTTTTAAGTGAAAATTACTATCCATAACTATTCTCTCTCTCTCTCTCTCTCTCTCTCTCTCTCTCTCTCTCTCTCTCTCTCTCTCTCCCTCTCCCTCTCTCATCTATCTCTGTGTGTTAATGTGTTGTGTTTATCTTTTAAATGGGCACTTGAAATGTAATAATAAATTCTTTTTCTTTTTTTATTTGTTTTCTTTCTTCCTACCTTTCTTTCTATCTCTCTCTCCCTCCATCCCTTCCTCCCTCCCTTCCTTCCTTCCTTCCTTCCTTCCTTCCTTCCTTCCTTCCTTCCTTCCTTCCTTCCTTTTTTTCCAGAGGAGGTTTTGCTATGTTACCCTGGCTGGCATGAGAGTCATGATGCAACTCAAACTCATCTCAAATTAATGGCACCCTCCCACTTCAAGCCTCCTTGTGTTAGGATTACAGGCATGTGCCAGCACACTGAGTTTTAAAATGTAATAATAAAGTTCTTTTCTTTTTTGTTTTTTTTCTTTGATTCTTCCATCTTTACTCTTGAGGAATCCAGAATTGAATGATTGAAGTACTTTAAGGACAAGACAAAGCTCTGTGAGCATCAAGGTTTCTAGTTGCAGTTAAAGTGTCAGAGGACCCTTGCAATTCTGTTGTGGAAACAGAGACCAAAGGGAACAAATGCTTTTTGCTAATCCTGGACATTTTCAATTTGAGTTTCTTCTTCTGTTTACTTCATGTAAGTTTAACATGCAAAATGTCTTACAGCAGACATCTACCCGTCTTTTTAAGATTGTCGGCTTGGCTTGTTTACTATTTTGAGTATGAAGTTTCACTCAGTAAATTAAAGGTATTCTGTAGGCAGCTCCCACATCCATGGAACATCACCCATTACTCATTGCCTTACCTACAGGTAACTGTGGATAAGTCCCCCCCCCCTTTCTGAATGAAGAAATAAAAGCGTGGATGAAAAGAGAATATTTTATTGTTTCAATAAGTCATGTCTTTGTAGTGTTCTTAGTGGTAAGTGTCTAAAGGCCTTGAGAATGTAGAATTTTCTAAGGCTGTAAATTTTAATATTCCTAGATTTTCACACCCAGGCACACATATGTTATGTGGATGTGGGGTAAAAACAGCCTACTAGTTTAACATTTCATATAGCCTCAAAGAAACTTATTGTTGTTACACATTTCATCTTCACATATCATACATACTCTTCTTTGTCATCCCCCTGAGCTTGATCATCTTCACAGTCCGATCTCCACTCCACAATGCCCAGTCTCATGTTATTTCTCCATCATAGGGTTCTTTAGAATAGCAAATGGCTGGAGAAAACAAAACAAAAGTAATACAAAGCAGCACACAAAACTGAAAAAAAAATCAGAAGATGTAGGCTTTGACATCAAACTCTACCTATAGGACATGAGGTGGAAAGGTTCCCTTTACTTTTGAAAAATCTGTAAGTTGGTTCCTCACATGTACAAATAAACTTTCAATACAAAAATGTGGTGATACTTTATTTGTGCACTAATAAATAAAGCTTGCCTGGAGATCAGGGGGGAAAAGCCAGCCATTTTAGGTAAACAAGAAGTCAGGCAGCAAATGCCCTTAGTCCCTTAGTAGGCAGGATCTCTGTGTGTTCAAGGCCATACTAGAGAACAGAGCTAAGCATGGTGACACATGCCTTTAATCCCAGTACCAACCATAGAGACCTGGAGGTCTGTACAGACAGACAGACAGTGACAGAGCTGTGTAGGAAGAGGAAGTGAGGTAGATGGGCTAAGAGCCAATGAGAGGGCAGAAAAGTAAGGCAATAAAAGCCTGGGTAGACAGTGATAGATTTGCAACCTGCCCCCCCAGTTGGGCATGCCTGGCAGACCTAGACACTTCCACCTAACCAGTTCCAGGTCAAAATAGCCAGTCCCTGGTCAAAACATTTTGCGTGACCAGGACCCATGGCTTTGCATGGTTGCGTAAAGCGCGCAGCGCAACCATGCGATCTATGCGCATGCGTGGAGTAGCCACATGAGCCTGGGTACACATGCACGACCCAGCCTTTATAAGCTGGTGCCATATTCCCGTCTTCCCTCCTTATGCACACGTCTTTCCGCAGGCCTGTCATGTCTGTCTGTCTCTCTTATCTTAATAAAATTCGTTAGTGGATTCTGTCGTGTTTCGTGACATTTCCTCACAGGGTAAGAGCACTGCTAAATAACTAACAGACAGGAAGTTGCTCTCTTTGGAAGCTGCAGAGTTGGTGAGGTGAGGTTAGCTCATGGCTTTCCGTATTTCCCTGATCTCTCTAAGGCTTTATCCGAAATTTCTGGCTCTGTGTTTTTTATTTAATGAGACTATTTAGAAATTCGTCTACACAAAAACATTGTAACATTAGTAAATATTACTGACACTTTCATTTTCTGACATGCTTCCCTCAGAACAAATTAACCTTTTATTTCTCAAAATGTTTTTATTCATTGTCTTTCTAATGTGTTGTTATATGTATATTTTATTTCCAGTTGTTGCATTCAGAATTCACCGGGCAGACTGAGAGGAAATTTACATGCATGTCATCTCATGAAACTGTTCACGGATGGAGTCATGTGAAGAGGGTGCTGAGTGGTTGTCAGAAAACTCCAAGAAACCAAGACCTCAGTTCCTCCAAAAACACAGAATTGTTTGGGGATTATGCTTTTGTGTCCCTCCCTGGTGTAGCATATAGGAGTGAGTTTATGTCAAATTACTCATTACAAATGGCTATTGTTATTTGTTTACATGCCTCAATGGAAAGACATGTTTTTGTCATGTGCAGCTTACCTAGTACATGGGGCTTGACCTTATTAATGTATACTTTACCCATGTAACTCCTCTTATATGAGGGTTCAGAGTATAAATTGTTTGATGCTCTAAATAAGTTGGCTACTGCCTGAGACGTTAGTCTGCCTCATTTATTGGCTCCATTCTCCCAGGTTCTACCACATTTAGAGTGGTAAATACTGTCACACTAGCTCAACTTTTTAAAAATTCAAATAGTAAAGCCTCCCATGGGGAGTCAGCAGAGCCTGGTACATTCAGTTGAGTCAGATCAAGCCCCTCTCACATCAAGGCTGTGCAAGTTGTCTCAACATAGGTAGTGGGCTCCAAAAAGCTGAATGGGGCGTGGGTTTTGGGGGAAAGGCTGGGGAGCAAGAGGAGGGAAGAGAGAGGGATGGTATGTAAAATGAATAAAAAAAAACCCTTAACATAAAAAAAAATGAAATAGTATTGCATCACTTTCTCCTCCATTTTCTCCTTCCAGCCCATCCCACTTACCTTCCTCACTGGCACTCCTTCTATTCTGCCCGCTCTCATGTTCATAGCTTCTTTTTGTTTCATTGTGTATATGTTTATGTGCATGTGTGTGTGTGCCCATGTCTGTGTGAATGTGGGCACAGATATATACAAATAGAACCTGCTGAATCTGTTTTTGTTGTTTGTGTATGTATCATTTCAAGACTGACAACTCTGCATTGGACAATCAGTCAGGGATTCCTCCCTGGGTGGGTTTAATTTTCTTTCTTCCAGCAGTCAATTCTTGCCTGTAGTTCTTTGGCAAGGAGTGGGACCTCATGAAAATTCCCCTCTCTAGTTAAAACATTCAAATGATGTTTCAATTGCTCGTGTCTTGTTATGCAGCTATTTCTAGTAGAGACAGTTTTAGGGCACATATCTTGGTATTCTGGCTCTTACCATCTTTTAGGCTGCTCTACCCTGGTGCTCTCTGAGCAATAGAGGCAGGAGCTGTGATGTGGATGTATACATCAGGGTTGAATTCCCCATGGTCTGTTGATCTCTGCAGATCCAGTTGTAGTTTCCTGTGATGGCCTCCATTTGCTATAAAGAGAAGCTTCTTTGATGAGGAGTAGCAGCTGTGTATGAGGAGTACAGCTGTGTGTGTAAGGGTAAGATTTAGAATATAGCAATAACTTATTCTGGTCAAGAAAAGTAGTAGATTCTTTTTTAGGGTCCACGATTTCACTAATCCCAGAAGTTGGTTAGGTTTCTAGTACCAGGCATGATTTCTCTCTTGTTGAGTGAATCTTAAGTCCAAGTATTCAGCTGTTGGCTGCTACTGATGTGTGAGTGCTCCTTCCTGTATCTATCTATCTATCTATCTATCTATCTATCTATCTATCTATCTATCTATCTAGTCATTCTGGTAATTAGTGCGGTTCACAGGTATTGCAACTAGGTAGGATCCTTGTTCAGCAACGTTTCTAGCAGCTGGATTCATGATAGCCAGGTAATGCAAAAAACATAAATGGTCTTCAACAGCTGAAAAAGATAATAAAAATATGGTACATATACATAATATAATCCTATTCATTTGAAAAAAATTCAAGTCATGAACTTTTCAGGTAACTGAATGGGCCTAGAAAGGATCAGTTTGAGTGAGGTAATCCAGACCCAGAAAGAGAAGCATTGAATGTTCTTTCTCATCTGTGGTTTCTAGCTTCAAATTCTCCAATGTCAGTATACAGACAGCATGGAGTGACCACAGAAACCAGGAAAGTATAAAGAGGTACTAGGGGTAGTTACAGGGGGGAACAGCAGAATATAGGCGATATGAATGGGAAATGAGATAATAATAGGGCAGAGGTTCTAATAGGGGATGAAGGAAGGAGGTCAATACAGAAGAAGAAAGATAGAAAAAAAGCACACAGGTTGTTTGATAAATCCTTGGGGAACTATGTTATTTTATATTTACCTAAAGTTTGGCACAATACATGTAAGTAGATACATATTTAGAAAAAAGTTAAGCCAACTTGAACTGACATTGCTCCCCACAAGAATCAGAGACTAACAAAAACTCCATACCAAACACGAGAAACTTCCTTACACAGTGTTCGTCATGGTAATCTTAGTGCCTCTCAAAATAGCATAGATTATTTATGTAGCTTTTGGAAGCCTCTCAGGGGTTGAGGGTGGACCCCTGTTGCTGAAGATACTACACACTTAGGACATACAACTCAGATGACTTGAGATGGATTTGACCTGAAAGCCACTTTCGGGAGGTCTAGCTTTAATGGTTCCAGAAAATACTCTGCAATCTTCCAAGGAAGGGAAGCAATTAGCTCAACTTTTTAATACAGGACACATAAGAGATACTTAAATTCTTATGCAATGAAACATTAATCTTACTAAATAGTTTGTCTAATCAGGATGTTATTGCATTTGGATGGCTGCCATGACCAAAGTAGTCAAATGCTTTATTGGTCAACTCCAAATTCCTTTATAGCTGGATTACTCTAGAATATATCATTTTTATGCATTACAAACACTTTTATGAGTTTCAAAGATTTAGAAAAGTAAATATTAACTTTTTCTGTTCTTCAAATACCAACTTTAGAATCATCTAAAACTTTCGAAGACTTTTTTCTTACATGAGTATATGTGTTGTTTGGGCATGGGTGGGGGTCATTTTCCAAATAACATTCTGTAGTTTTTTTTAAATTTATTTAGTATTTTATTTGATTTTATAAAATGGTATACTGCTTGCTTTTATAATTGGATAGTCTAGACTCATCTTTAAAATAATGCAGCATCCATTTCAAACATAAACACTAGTGCCCCAAGGATCCTCTAGTATTAGTGAAATTATAGAATGATAATGACTAGTTCATCAAATTAGAAAGGATGACACTATTAGACACCTGAAGAAATGGCACTGAAAATGACTGTTTATTTATTTTTATTAGGCCTTGAGGGAAAAATCAAATTCATGAAGTACATTAATTCTGCAACAACCATAATTTGTTATTTTAACTTCTGAAGAGACCCGAATGTGTTTGCTGCATATCTGCAGCCATATTGGTCATGGTAATAGCAATGAATGCTGTCTCTGAGCAGTGTGCGTAATTTTACCTCAGATGAGGTCATTCCTCTACTAAGTAAATTACTTTTCTGATTTTCATATCAAAACCAACAATATTTTATGTTCAGTCATAATTTATCTTATTCTAGCATATATAAAGCATTCTTATATTAGAGACTGTATAAAATGACCTGAACCAGGACCCGTAGTTCTCTAGAGCTGAGTTTTTGAACACTGGGTCCAGGGACAGAGCAAACTTAACCACCTGGCTGACATCAAGATGTTTCCTGTTTTCCCATTTCTTATTGCTTGCTTGCCCTTGGGCTGTGTTAGTGCCCTTACGTTCTCATAAAACTCCTCAATTTACTAAAACTACAGCCCGATGACTTCAGCTACTTAAATCCCATCTTAATTGCTATGCTGCTTGCTGTGTCCATTTCGAACAGATTAGACACAACCTAACGGATTCAACAGCACTTTGCTGTAAATGTTCCTATAATTATAGCTGGCATCTTTTAGAAATGCTCATCAGATTACTGTGAACGATTATGTGAAAGTGCTAGACCGGACTGCAGTTCCTTCTGGATGTCTGCTCTAAAACTGTCAAGGTAAGCAGACCTGATCCTGTTTTTTTTTTTTTTTTTTTTTTTTTTTAATTTTGAGTTTTTGAGACAAGGTTTCTCTGTGTAGTTCTTGGTACCTGTCCTAGATCTCACTCTGTAGACCAGGCTGGCCTCGAACTCACAGAGATCCATCCACCTGACTCTGCCTCCCGAGTGCTGGGATTAAAGGCGTGCGCTGCCGCTGCCGCCGCCGCCGCCGCCGCCGCCGCCGCCGCCGCCGCCGCCGCCGCCGCCACCACCACCACCCGACTCAGACCTGTTCTTTTAAATATCCCATGGGATCTAACACTGGCATCACAAGGCTTGTAGGGAAGCTCATTACCTGGTCTTCCATAGTAGATCCTCTACCCTGACAGGATTCTTCTTTCTCTCCATTTCATACTTACGTGAAAAGATTTCACATGGGAAAGGTGATTATGATTTTCTTTTATAGATTTCCCTTTTTAACGGTTGGTCTTGAAGAGACACATTTGAGATGAGGGTTCGGGCATTAAGACAATGAAGATAAGGAGTATGCCAATTCCCACAGTGTTGCTTCATGACACTGATGCTTGGAGGACTAGCAGACCCTAAAGAACAGAGTACCAGAAAGTGGCACATCACACATGCAGGAGACAACCAAAACTTACCTAGAAATTTTGTTGTAGTTAATCACCTCTTAAGAAATTTGCAATAGTTGATAACTTCTTTGAACACAGAGTTTCAAAATTTAATACTAAGGGGTCCAAGAAGTTGGCATTCTAAATGGGAATAGACGATAAAAATGTAGTAAAGTAATTTAAAAATAAAGCTGTGGTTATGCAATGGGTACACAGACTAGAAAGGAACCATTTGTGACCGTCACTAGGAGGTAGATCTTCAAATGAAAGTGCTGTACCATTTCCTTCCTCCTACTTCTAAATTACAATTCTTCCCCCACCCACCCCCACCCACATTCCTTCCAGTTGTGGTACCAGGAAGCTTTCTGCTTGTGCCTGCTGCCTTCAGTGGTTAATATACATAAACAACAAACATTATCAGCTGGAAGTCTTGAAAGAAGTTGTTACAAAGACTCATAACTACTAAGCCAGTATATAGAGGGCCTTCTACTGCTCAGATTAATGTCTTCCAGAATGCTTGTCTCATCGCGCTTCGTGTCTAGCTAAATTTGGTAGAAATATCAACAATCTCTTAAAAACTGAGGGGGAGGGGAGCTGAGTGAGAATGAGGATCGAGGAGAGACACAGCACATCAGAAAACACGATCGGACAGAATAATGCCACGAAAAACCAGCTCCACCCTGTTAGGGTCAAATCTTCATCCTTCTGGTGCTGCCAACACACTTGACTGGCTGAGCCATCACCCTAGTTCTTAATGATTGAAGTACATGTTTTAGTGGGGTTACTTCTTCTTTGCATTCCCTGTCAACAACCCCAAGATATGCTATGAATATTATTATATTATTTTATTTGACGGAGTGTAGCGACAAAACAAATCGAGATGGTCAGAAACACTCATACTGTCTTCGACACAGTCTGGATATATGAGGAAAATTAAAGCACTCTTGGTAACTGAAGAATCGTAAATCCACCAGGCGGTGGTGGCACACACCTTCAATCCCATCACTCAGAAGGCAGAGCCAGGCTGACCTCTGTGAGTTGGAGGCCAGACTGGTCTACAGAGGGAGAGCCAGGACAGGCTCTAAAACTGCTCAAAGAAACCCTGTCTCCAAAAACCATATAAAAAAAAAAAAAAACTTAAATCCATTTTTCTCCTAAAATGTCTTGAAGTGAGAAAAATTACGTGACCAGTACAGCATACAGCAGGGGCTTTATTATGTTATATAAGCGACATTGTGCAACCCGCCACATTAGCAATTCTGGACATCTTTGCTCAACTGGAAAGTCCTGGATTTGGTACACTAGCAGTCTTTAATTAAGATAATCTTTCTTTGCGATAGATACATTGAAAATACCAGCTCACATCTAATAATATAAAGTAAAGTTAGACACACTTATGTTTTATAAGTGGTAAATATTTAATATAAATACAAACTTAGATTATACAACTGCTTTCTGAACTCTGCAGTCTTTTGTGTTATAGTGGAGGTATATTCCTATGAACAGTCACTGTGTAAAGATATAGGTCGGGTCATTTTCCAATGTTGAACACATCTCTGTTTGTCTCCAACAGTGTTGGGGAGTTCCTAAGGATGTTATAATGCATATGGTCAGAAACATGACCTAAGGATATTATCATGTGAACTCTCCTACATGCTCCTGAACTCTTGCTTCTATGAGATTTCTACCATGCTGGCACCACAGTTTTGTGCTGGTTAAGGATAGACCAAAAGAAAACAGATGTGTCCTCTTTTATAATTCCAAATTAATGTTTCCTTGTTCCCCATTGTCTCACCCTGGACATGATATCCAGAAATGTTTTACTAAAAGGACAAGGAAAATAAGGGAAGACAAAGAGAGAATTAAAAACAAACAATGAATGAACAAACAAACAAGCAAACAAAAAAAGAATGCTTCATTTCTCTGTATGGCTGTGTACAAAAGCACAGACTCATTTTTGCATCACCAACAGGATAATTCTGTTTTTTTTCTTGGGCTGCTCCTCTATACTGGAGACTAGTTTCTCCACCATTTGTTTTTCTCTCTAGAATTAAGAGCCACAAAACCTAGAGAGAATTGGGGGTCCTTTCCCAGTACAAACCCCTGGCATTCCTGTTTTTAACTTCTGTAAGGTACCTTTCAGTGACTTTTTACGGATGTATACTCACAAGCATCAGGGTAATTCTGGGGCACTTGTGTAGAAGGGAGGTTTGCATTTCTCACATCATATATTGTCCACATGGAGGATCCTGCTGCCAATGTGTCAAGAACACAACATTCTTTATGCTTTTTTAAAAAATAGTGTTTAATGCCTGTTTCAGATCCAGTGTGGTGGTATTGTGTTCCCTGAAATATTGTACACCCTAATAAACTTAACTGGGGTCAGAGACAGAACAGCCACAATATTAAACATAGAGGATAGGCAGTGGTAGCACACGCCTTTAATCCCAGTACTTGGGAGGCAGAGCTAGGCAGAAATCAGTGTGTTCAAGGATACAGCCAAGCCTGGTGACTCACACCTTTAATCCCAGAAAGCGAGCCTTTAATCCCAGGGAGTGATGGCAGAAGGCAGAAAGATATATAAGGCGTGAGGACCAGGAACTAGAAGCATTTGGTTGGTTAAGCATTTGGCTGGTTAAACATTTGGCTGGTTAGGCATTTGGCTGGTTAGGCATTAGGCCTGGTTAAGCATTTGGCTGGTTAAGTTTTCAGTTTTCTAGCAGCACAGTTCAGCTGAGACCCATTCTGGATGAGGACTCAGAGGCCTCCAGTCTGAGGAAACAAGACCAGTTGAGGATCCAGCGAGGTGAGGTAGCTGTGGCTCGTTCTGGTTCTCTGATCTTCCAGTTCACCCCAATACCTGGCTCAGGTTTGAGTTTGTTAATAAGAACTTTTAAGATTCCTGCTACAATCCAGTATCACACCTGCATGTATGAAGGGAAGATTCTGAGATAGACAGCTCAAAATCTTCCATTATAAGAGCAAATTAATAGGATTGAGAGATGATTGATGGGTTAAGGAATTTGTTGTTCTTTGAGAGAATCCAAGTTCAGTTCCCAACACCCATAATGGAGGATTCACAATTGCTTGTAACTCCAACTACAGTGGACCTAATACCCTATTCTGGCCTCTTTAGGCACCTGAAAATTCCTAGCATGGGGGCACACACACACACACACACACACACACAAACACAAACACACACACACACACACACACACACACACACACATACACAAACACGTGCACACGCAAATTAAATAAAAGAAACATGTCTGTTTCCAGAAAACTCAAAAAGTACATTCATGTTTATAGTCTGTTATCTGAGTAGTAACATATGGCTGTGCATAGTTGAAAAGAGCAGTCAAAACAGAAGGGTGCTAGAAGTAAGTGTGAGGTTAGCCATCAAAAACACAAAACACATCTGAGACATACTATATCTGTGTCCAGGACAGTACAGGGTTTTCCCTGCCTGACTCAGTGGCCCAGTCTCATTCACTGTCTTATCAGGTAAAATGACAATTGAGCCCATAATCTCTTTTGTAACTATCACAGCTTTACTTGATGATCTAAGAACTGCTTTCATAAGTGCTCACATACCTATATCCACCACACTAAAGAAATAAAAGTGTGCTTTTCAAAATGAAATCAAATACATAACCTTAAAAGCATTTTTTAACAAGAGGATTATAATCAACATTGACGAATCTAACTAAAAAGAGAATTGTTTCTCTTTTAGCACAGCAAAGAATAGACGGCCTCTTCAGGGACACAGGTACATGAGCCGCACCATTTCAAAGAGATGTTTGCAGCATTGTAACTGAAAACTACATTGGGACAACTCAGACACTAGTCTTCCCCATATTAGAGTTTACCTGGCACCAAAAATTTAAAGATGAGTTTAGTATGCTCACAAATTGTTTGCTTAGTTTTTTGATTTTTTTCTATAATATACCGTTAATGACTGATGTCAAATTCCAAGGAGATACCAACTAATATTAGGAAATAAAACTTACATTTAAATGCATTTTTGGCTAAGCAAGAAGATTACAAAAAGTAAGTAGAGCCCTTCTTCATAATTTCTTATATCCAAGCTTCTTCCCAAGGCACTCAAGGATACATGTATACTTTTCTCAGGTTGGAAAGTATTTCAGAAGACTTTATAAGATACAGCATGGCAGGATACTTCTAAGAGGTGTCTAATGCCACAGTCTTTGAGGGACATTTGTCAATCCACCTTCCCCTACAGAGCAAGAGGGAAGAAAAACATGTTGGAATGTCCGCTCAATAAAATAATCAGAAGAAAGGAGTACAAGATTGAAGACGAGGAAAAGAAGAAGTCTGAGAGAGCAGCAGTAGAGGCAGAAGTAGAGCTTAGGGTGTGTGATAGGTGGAACAGTTTTCTTTCTGTTAAGGAAATGAGAAGTATGGTTGGCTCCTCATACAGTGTTCACAGAAATGAAGATATGTCACCTTGAACACAGAGCTAAATGCATTCATCTGTGTGAACCCAAGCTTTATGCTATGAAAAGATGGCTATGTGCTGAGTAACAGTGAACCTATGTGCCTCAGGGTATGTTAGTTACTGTGACCAACACCTCAAAGAACAGGATAAGAGGAGAAAAGGTTTATTTTACCTCATGGATGCAGAAGTTTCTGTCCATGGTCAACTGACATTGATGTTTTTTAGATCTGTAATAAAGCTTCAAAGCTATAAGTAATTATATTTAATAAATATTTCTATTGAAACAATAGAACAAAGTAAATGAAAGTACTAATCAACTAGTTTTTCAGCATAAAGATTTCCAATATATTAGAGGAAAAAAATAGAAGAAAAAAGAAAAGAGTACGTCAATAAACCAAAAGCTTGCATGTCTTCCTAAAACAAATGTAGAGAAGGGGGTCTCCAACTTGAAACGCCTGAAAGTTTCTAAAAGTCGAAAAGAAGGAGAAAAATATCTGAAAGCACCAAGACAAGGAAACACATTCGCTTATGAAAAAGTAATATGGAACTAGCAAAACATTCTAGTATAACAATGCATTTCATAAAATTGAAAAACAATGCCTGCAGGCTATTCATAAAAGTTGTATTGCAGGGTACCCTTGAGTTCACTCTGTAGTTTAGGCTTTCTTCAATGTGTGGTCACCTCCTGATTTACCCTCTCCACTAATGGGATGACAGATGTGTGCCATAGTGGCCAGCTTGCCAGCTTATTCAAGTCTTTAAAGTGAAAAGTACTGTAACCCAATAATTCTGTAGCTTGTGTGTGTGTGTGTGTGTGTGTGTGTGTGTGTGTGTTTGTGTGTGTATGTATGTGTGTGTATGTGTGCACGTATGTAGTATGTATGTATGTATGTATGTATGTGTGTGTTTGCTCTTTCTTAGGAAGACAGAAGGAAAATTCTGCTGCTCCCAAGCTTGCTGAACCAACACGCGTATTGTGGATACTTATAGGACCATGGGTGACTTGGCAGCTGCTTCACTGTTCGTCTATCTAAGGGTGACAATTTTAATTTTTTTTGGCATTAAAAACAATATCTATAAATTTCTTGAAATTCAAATATAATTATATGATTTTCTCTTTCCCCCTCCGACTCCTCCCTCCACTCTCTCCACCCCCCAGCCCCTCTCTCCCTCAGTTTTATAGCTTCTGACCTCTTTTCCATTGGTCATTGTTCCATATAGGTTTTTGAACTATGCTGTCTCCAACATAGTTCATTCAACATGGAAATGATGAATGAAGAAAGAGATAAAATGCTAACTACCTTGACTTTGATCATTATACAAGATACACACGAATTAAATTCTCATGTTACATCTCACAAACATGTACCAATCTAGGGCAATTAAGAATAAATGCAATTAAAAGTTTCTTATTAAAATGTTTGTCCTGTAAGGGACATCAATATTTCAATGAAGAACCGGTTGCGGAATCACATGTTGATAAAGTGAAGTTTTGTCATGAGAAATGACTTGAGGCAGCTTCTAAGCAATTGTAAGGCAACTTATATAACAACAAATTTTGCTAAGAATGTTCAACTATAATTACTACAGGAATTATACATGGTAATCTCCAAAGCACTACATTTTAGGAAGTAAAATACGCTGTTTTTTTTTTTTTTATATTTTACAACATTTTTTTGAAATATCTTTTATGGTGGGTTATTATTTCATTAAAATTTGCTGAAGTCAAGGAATAACTTTAAAAAAATACATTGAACATCTGCAGCATACTAGACTCTTGGAAAAAGGATTTGATTTATGAATGGAGCCTAAGAATAAAATTCAAGGCCAAGTTTTACACTCTATATAAAATGATTGAATTGAATTATTATCATGTATGGTTTGGTGGTTGAAGGTTGAACTAGTGATGCTTGATTTATGGATCTTTTCTTCATAAATTATTATGTATTCTGTAGCATTCATATTCTTTCCTCCTCTGAAGTAGAATCAATACTAGGATAGTATCAACATTATTGCAGAATCAATGTACTGGTAATGGTGCCAACTTCAATGTCTCTAAAAATATTTGTAGTTCTTTCTTATTTTTTAACATTCATTTCCATGGGGGAAACTATTTTTCTCTCTCTCAGCATTCCTTAGTTTCATTTAGTTGTTTTTCTAGGATGGAGGCCCTGCAATGTCCTCATGTCCATACCAATGTGTGTGTGTTGGTGTCAGCTTTGTTTGAGTCTTGTTGAAGCGGCCTTATCATTAAGACTTTAAGGGTGTAGCTTGCCTGATGTTTCTAAGAGATACAATCTCATAGCCAGCTTCTGCTTCCTCTGACTCTTTATTACCCCTCTGCCCCTCTGTGATGTTCCCTGAGCCTTAGATGAAGGATTTGTGTTCTAGATGTAACAGCTGGGCTGGGTACCACAGGATCACTTGTTTCCTGCATTTTGATCAGCTGTGGTTTTCTGTAATTGTCTCCATCTGTCATGAATATATATTATATTTTAAAATTATTTTGTAAACTAGTAGATTTCTATAAGGCTTCTTCATGTACACTAAATTTGGGTTAACTCACTGTAGTACAATTTCTAATTGTTCTTTGTAATAAAAACCCATAGCCAGATATCAGGGTAAATGCTGAAAGATCAGAGAAGCAGAGCAGCCAGCCACCAGAATGTTCTTACCAAGACTCCTCAGCTGAAAAGACACTGGGCTCCTGTCTTCACCCTGCCTTATCACTTCCGATTTCCACCTAAGCCATATCACTTCCTGTCTCTCTGTACAGATCTCCAGACCTCTGTGGTTGGCTAATGGCGATACTGTATATACATTTCTAATCTTGTTCAAGATATTATTCCTAGACATCTCATTTAACAATATAGTGCAAATTTCTTTCTTTAAATTTTTTTTTTTCATTTTGCATACCAACCACAGTTCCTCCTCCTACCCCTCCTCCCGCTCCCCCCCCCAACTCCCTCTCGATCCACACCTCCATCAATTCTTCCAAAAGGGTAAGGTCTCCCACGGGGAGTCAGCAACTCTCTACCCTCTCCTTCATAATTCCTCTACTCCCAATTAATTCTTTAGCCCCAAGTATATGTCCTCCTTCCTTTCATGTTACCAGTGTTCTACTATCTAGGTGAATTTTTGTCTTGGGTGGGAAGATTATAGGTTTCCATATAACTTTATTATGTGCCCTTCATTTTGATTAAGCCTTTGGCCAACACTATTTTCCATTCCCCACTTCATTCCGTGTTTAAAACTTTTTGTTATTGGGATCTGAGTGAGTCAGGTGAACAATAAAAATCAGTTTTCATCCCAGGCAAGAATTAAACATGCAACCTTTTTTTCCTGAGCCTCCTCAGTAACTGGGACTAAAGGTCTATATCAGGAGCATGTAAAATATATTTCTTTTTATCACAGCCTATGTCACAAATCACTTATATAATAATTTCTACTGCATTTTAAAACAACATAGTTATAAGAACCAAAGTCTGTTGTAAGTAGCATGTCCCTCACATATTATATCTCAAAGTATATTATATTCAATTTCAGAGTAATGTGAATTATTCAACATTGCAAAATATTCCTCTCACAAGGCATGCAGCTATTGCGAGAACTACATTATTGCGAGAACTACATTAATTCTTAAGCACCTCTGCAACTGTAAATTAGAAGACAAAAAAAATGGATAGTCAAGACAATTGTAAAATGATACTTCATTTTAAATAAAAATGTCATCCATTCATGTTATCTGAAGGGAAGAATTTTATAACTTAATTAGTTTGATATTTATCTCCCTATTGATTTCTGTCACTCAGAATTTCTCTATCTTTTAAGTCAGTCCTGAGCTCCAAGAAGAACAGAACAATCTACATGATGGTAATACTTTAATGCAGTTGCCTTTTTCCTGGTGAGAGGGTACAGAACAAAGTATATGGAGAAACATTTTTTTTCTGGTTACTGAGGGGTGGATTTTGTTTGTCAAGATCTGTGAGGGATCAGAGATTTTACCATCCTCAGAAGATATCAAATAGCCTGTGGATGTTTGGAGAAGACAAGAAAGCCTTTAGAGAAGGTGAGTAGGAAAATGCTTTTAGAGGACACCAGTGAATCGAGACCTAAATATGTAATAGGGAGAATCATGGGACAACTCAAATAAATGTGTTCCAGGTGCAAAAAATATTATAATGAAGGCAGGGATCTACTTGTTATGCTTAGAGAATGACAATGGGTTCAGTCTGGATAAAATAAAGGCAGTAGTTCATGTGAGGTTGTACATGTCATTGAAATGTCTACTTTTATCCAAGGCAAGGAAAACCTCAAAAAGTTTTGGGTGACAAGATCTGCTTTCTAGCTTTAAATATCTCCTCCCACTACCTTGCACAGTCTAGGTGTTATGAGGACAAGGGTAGGAAAAAGGTAGATCTAGTTTAAGAAGCTGACAGTACTTAGAAGTTTATCTAGACTAGACAGTTAAGGAAAGGCAGCTTTGGGATGTTGGATTAGTCTGCAAAAATACTTTCGCTCCAGATCTAATGCAAAAGCTTGAAAGGGCCAGAAATAATACACATGAAAAAATATATTATATATATATATGTAAATAATTAATTAATTTCAGACATATATCCTTATCAAAATGGCATATATCCAACAGCCCATAACTTTGCTTTGAAAGATATCCTGTGATTTTTTTTTTTTGATGTAAAGACAAGGAGGCTACAAGAAGTGAATGACCGTGATGTGATTAGTCCATAATAAGTTACAGTTTGACATAAGGAATGATGGATTCTACTCTGTGTTAAGTACTAATGGCAAGGGGGCAATGTGGTAACTTCTTGGCTACCTCTTATGGTTTATCAAATGCAGATGGGCAATAACAGATCGGGAAGCACCGACAACATTTGAAGCTTGATTCTGCTTTGAAGGGTCAACCCCATTTCATCCCTAAAAGCTATAGAAAGAATCTAGAAACTAATTGTTCTTGGCTGCTTTTAAGTTAAAAGTAATTGTAATTTCATTGACTGCCTACCTTCACTCCTCCTCCTGCTTCTCTTACCCCTGTTCCTCCTCCTATTCTTTCTCCTCTACCTCCACCTCCTGTTTTCCTCTTCCTCCTCTGGTTTCTCTGCTAATATTTGCTCTCATAAATCCCTCAGCTGCATACGAGGAAGTCCTTATTAGCTTCACGAAAAGGGAAAAATTAAAATTAAATTGAAGAAAAGGTTTATTATTACAGTTTGTCCTTAAAATTTAGGCTAGACATTGGACTTAGTATGCTAAGAGATCAACTACCAATTGATGTCTCAGGAGTCAGTCAATACGTGATCATTAGAGTTGGCCAAAAGTTCATGATTTGGGCAATAAAAGTTCACTAATCCATGTTACTTAGTAGATAGAGATGTTTTTAGTAGATATAGATGTGTTTAGAGATGTGTTTAGCACACACAAACACTAGGTTCAATCCCTGGCAGACATGAAAATATACTAATGGCGTAGAGATACCACTGTGTTTAAGCTGAGGTCCCTATGGATCAGTTACCTAAAGGAGTATGGTAAATAGAGCAGGAACACAATCAGCTCTAGAAATCTCTTGCTTGTATTTCCATGGCTTATTTTTTCTCATGTTTAATTTTAGGTCTTCAGATAGTGTTGTACCCATTTCACGAGACCCCCAGAGACCCCCAAGGAGATGGTTTCTGATGCAAGCACATAAAGGTTCTTTTATTTAGGTTCAACCTGGGCACAGCAGATGGAAGGAAATGTGGCAGTGGCTATGAGCCCAGGTGTAGAGAGTTTTTATAGGGAAAAAAAACCACAAGCTGGGAATTGGCAACTTGGGATTGGGTAGAAGGGGCAAGGTGATTTTTTGAAACTATTGGTCTAGACTTTGGGCGTGAAACCACATTTGCAACCATTGGGTTAGACATTTGATGGGGGAACCACAACCCGTTGAATAGAATTATCTAGACTGCTCAGCAGGATTATCTAGATATCTTCAAGGGCCATAAACCGCAGACAGGATGTCTGCAGGAGGTCCTTCCTGGAACTGAGTACAGCAGGTGGTCTGAGATGGTGGTCCTTTACCTACAATGGAGCCTGTAAAGTTAAGTCTAGACCTTCACAATAGCTTCCTTTATATAGTGTGTCCAAATTCTGCCATGTTCATTTGATCTCCACTTTCCCGCTTCATCTTGTTACTCTGTTGTATTCACTTCATGGTTCTTATAATTACCCAAAACTAATGTTTTTATCTTTAAATGATCCAACTTTCAACTATATGGAATAGAAGCTAAGCTTCTAGGGTTTTTTTATTTTTTATTTATTTTTTTTATTTGTCATCGTGTATCCCAACACGGGTATTTGGGTTCATGTGGCTCTGTGGAAAGGAGACTCAGAGGCATCTTAAGAATGAATCTAGCCTTTCATGGCTGCAGGGGGATCCAGCCTCGAAAGACTGAAGCACTTTCCCCTTGTCTGGGGCCTTTTTATTTCTCTCCATGACAGTTTAGCCAGTTGATTTCCACATGATCAAAACAACCTGAAAGGTGCCCCCAACAATATTCCTCGCATTTTTCAGGTACCATGGTTTTCTGGGTTTCCTGAACCAAGTTTTGCATAGGCCTTTGTGTCCTTGGGAGACTCTGAGACAAGATTCACATAGGGCAGCTAGAGAAACAAAAGGTATAGGTTAAACAAAAGATGGATTAGGGCTAGGTGCTATGCTCTGCAGCCAGGCCAGGTGGCCCAGCGGGAATGCAGTCACAGTTATTGTTTGTTTGCTGGTTGGTTCTCACTATATAACCCAGGATGGCTTGAAACCCACTGTACCTCACAAGATAGCCTCAAAATCATGGTGATCCTTATGACTCAGTTCCTAAGTGCTGGGATTACAAGCCTCTACTAACACACCTACTTGGAATTGCTTTTAAACATACTGTCATTATTAAATTTGGTATTAGATATTTTGTAGAGGTTCACAATGAATACAGGCCACTGTCATTCTCACCTTCCTACCATCCCTGCTTACCTCCCTCCTCACAGATGTCCCTCTCACATTCAGGTCTATGTACCAGGAGTCTCTGTATCATCTCTATCCATTGTAATGATAGCTTTCTTTGATTAAGATTGGCAATGGCTTTTGTCAGTGTGTTTAACCATAGATATTTAGAACGCAGTTTGTTGATATGCCAACTTACTTAAACATTGTTAATAAGTCCATTGCCAAGGCCTATGACTTGTCTAGGCCTGGGATGTTAGCCAGGCATACAACACTAAACATGAGTCACCTTCCAGATGGCCTCAAATCCAATGAGAGGGTGGTTGGTTATCACCATTACATTTAAACCACTATTGTGAAGGTGAGCACATCAGGTCAGGCAGGTTGCATAGTGCAATCTTCTATGTATGAGACTCAATGTCCTAGATACTCCATTTATTAAACAAGTAAACAAGTAAAGAAACAAAGGTGTAAATAGCTTATTTATTTTTGAGAAGTGTAAAAGCAGTTTCTCTAGAATACTATAGGAGAAACATGAGCTAAAGCAAAGACTATATATATATATATATATATATATATATATATGTATATATATAAATTTTTTTTTTTTTAGTTTCTATTTATATATGTCATTTTATTTATTCATTGAAAATGTCATACATGCATTCAATGTATCTTTATTCTATTCACACCTCAAACCCTACTCCCATCTCCCCTCAGGAACCCTCCCTCTCAAGTCCCTCATTTATTTTTTTTATTAACCATAGAGTTAATTAACTCACAGAGTCCAATTAGTGCTATCTAAATGTGTACATATGGGTGGAGCCATCCACTAGAGCAAGGAGAAATTTCCAGTGGCCACTTTCCTAAAAGAAGTGCCCTTCCCCACCTATCCCAGTATAGTAGCTATCAACATCCCCTAGGTTCTTGAATAAGGGCAGACCTTATGTGCCCCTCCATCCTCTATGTTGGAATTTTTATGTAACTTGATCTTGTGTAGGTAACTACTGATGCTCTGTGTTTATGACATGGCAACCAAAGTCATGTCAACCAAAGGACAGCATTTCACCAAGAGTAGAGGTATCAGTATTGTTTATTTATATTCATCTGTGTATATAGGTTATATATAAATTTTTGCATAAATATGTCTTTAATGAATAGTCATTCCCTTTTCTCCACTAGAAGATATGCAACTGGATGTCACAGAGGCTAAGCAGAATGTGGTGGTATCCATGACCATTGTCACCAAGGAAACAAGGAGTGTGTATCACACTCAAAGTGATACTCAGATGAGGAAAAGGCTAAGTTGGGTGTAACGTCATCAATGTGGTTTGCCATTCCCTGGAATCAGAGCTTTCTCTGAAGATTTACATTTATCTCTAAGTATTCTGCTTCATGCATGAAATTAGAAAACAGAATATACCACAAGTTATTGATATTTAATAATTTTGATTCTTACTAGTATGTAATAAAACTGGTCTGTTTTGTAAATTACAAAAAGGTAGAAAACAAGGCACATTGCAAAGCAGCTTTAAAATTTAAAATAACCTACTGTTTATTGTGTTAAAAGTACCTTGCATTTGTTAGCATTTCATTAGCATCTTATGATAATAAAAATTGGCTTTACTTGTTTTAAGACAAAAAAGTTTATAAAATTCACATACATTGCTGACTCCCCATGGGAGGCCATACCGTTTTGGAGAAGAGGATAGGGTGATGGGATGGTGGAGAAGGCTTTTGGGGAGCAGGAGGAGGGATCAGTGGTTGGTATGTGGAATGAATAAACATTTCTTAATAAAAAAATCACATATATATATATATATATATATATATATATATATGCATTTGGTACCTCAATAGTAGATATTACTTCTAATATAAAATCTTATGAAGATACTCTTTAAATATTTTAAGTGCTCCTCAGAAGTAATGTCCTTTGAGCCATACAATCTTCTTATTTAAGAAAAGATGGATTTAGCAATAAGGATTGAAATTTTAACACCTCAGAACATGAGAGCTGTTGGGCAACTATAATGTATATAGTCAATATGTGCAGAGTCACACACACACACATTTGTTTGTTCCTGGTCTATTAATGGAGGTGTTTGAGATCAAGTTCACAGGAGTATTTTACAGAGGTTGAACTTACATGGAGTAAAAAATTAAATATGCTAGAGACAATTTTCTGCATGGAAACTTCTGGTAAGTAGTGGTGTAAGAGAAAGTACAACAAACCACAAGGAACATTGAGAAGAAAACTTGTTCTATCTGGGGAGCTGTGGCCCAATATAAAAGAGAGTCAAGTGAGGATCTCACTATTAAAATTCCATTTCTCAAAGTAGCACAAGCTGATTCGTTCTCCCTTTTGAAAGAATGACTTGAGAGAGTTGCTTAATTTTCATGCATGTGTACTGCCCCAGCCAGCGGGGTCTTCAACAGGGACCTGAAGGGAGGGCTGGCGAATGAGAGGGACAAGAGACGAAAAGAATGAGAGCAAGACAGGATGTCTGATCAAGCTCCAAAATTTTATTTTCCTCTTAAGGCATATAGAGGCAAGGGCAAAATGGGGTGCAAGCAGGGAGAGGACTTTAATCATGGGCTGTTCAGCCAGCAGGGAATGCTGCTCTGGGGGTTATCTATCTACTCTTGTCTAACTGCCTAATTGCCTAACTGCAGCTTGGTCACCTGATATCTGAGAAGAGGTTCTGGTATCTGTCTGTAGGAAGAGGTTCTGGTGCTATGGAGACTTAAGCAAGGCCTAGATATAAGAAAAGAGGAGAGAAGCCCAAATATGGCGGCATGTGTGTCAAGGGTCACTTAGGCTTATGGCTCCCGTCAGTGTATATTTTCATTCTATGTTACAATTGATCCAATAAAATGGAATTTAGAGAGGAACAGCTATGTACTTATACATTGTTACACGCATTCATTCATTTCTTCCTCTATCCATCCTTCTCTAGAAGATTTAAATGTGCCAATTTTTCTTCATTGTCATGTTGTATTTCCTGGCGCTCTGGTTCCTGTAATAAGATTTCTTCAAAACCAAGAAAGATTTCAGATTAAAACATGTTTTAGTCCTGAATCACTTGACAACCTCTCTTAGTTTATATTAGATGAGTATTATTATTATTATTATTTTTTTTTGGTTTTTCGAGACAGGGTTTCTCTGTGTAGCTTTGCGCCTTTCCTGGAGCTCACTTGGTAGCCCAGGCTGGCCTCGATCTCACAGAGATCCACCTGCCTCTGCCTCCCGAGTGCTGGGATTAAAGGCGTGCGCCACCAATGCCCAGCTAGATGAGTATTATTAAGGTAAAAACCAGTTTCATTCAACCTATTTTCTATTTGTTAATTTACTCAGTATTAATATGATAATATTAATACTTTCATATTTCTGGCTTTTCCTCTAAAAATAAGAGACAAACTCTGTATTGTGATATATACAAATGTATCCATTGTCATAAAATAAAAATACTACTGACAAAAGAACTTTCTGCTTAATTGCTGTATCTTGAAGTCTTTATTTCTTTCCTTGGTACTTTTCTACCTCAGACTCTGAGAACTTGATTACTTCCTAAGCTTTTGTGGATGTCAAACACTGAGGAGTTACCTGTGTGCTTTCATAGATTACTCATGGCTTGTAGCTTCCAGATTCTTATTTAGTTTGGGCTAGCTTATATGGGAATTTGCTTGTTGCACCAAATACATTGGTTCTTACTCATTCTATTTTGTTTTGTTATTCTTTGGGAGTTTAATTGTGGCACATTAAATTGTCTGCAAGTAATTTCCATTTAGGTTAGTTATTTTCATTTCTTAGTTCTTGAGTTTAGCTTCCTTCTCTTCTTCTAAGGAAGACATTTTGTGGGCTACTAGAGACATTTATGCAAAAGACAGAACAACCTTAAGCTAAATAGAAGATGCCAGTTTTATTAAATACCTGTGCCTACTGAAGCTATCCATAAACCCAGCATCTGCCTCCTCTTCTGAGAGGTTCTGGCTTGCAACCCTGCAAATGCACACACCTTCAAAGACTCCTAGAAAAGGAAAAAAAAAAAAAACCAGTCAAACAGTGACATTAGTGTTAGAACTAATGGCTCCATGTCTACAGATTGAATTCTAAGGCATAGCTTGAGATCAAAGAACTCAGGGGAGAAACTAAATGGTTCACCCTTCCCCCTTTTATGCTGTATTTGTTTCATTTTGTAGCTCTATAAGTCATGCTTACCTATGCTGTGTTGGATGCTGGAGGCAATTCAATACTTAGAAAGCTCTTCTTGAAGTTGGAAATTCCCTAGGCTATTGTTGTGTGCCAGACTTTTCCCAGTGAGATGTAGAAGCCATGACTAGTCACTTCAGATGGGAGGCTGTGTGGTTGGAATGATAATGACCCCCTCCATGTCATGCTTGCTTGTCTGTTGCCTGGCTTTCCACCATCAAGGACTTACCCTCTGAAACAATAAGCAAGCCTCCAATTAAATGCTTTCTTTTATAAATTGCCTGGGTCATGGTGTCTTTTCATAGCAATAGAAAGGGAATTAAGGTAGAATGTGATACCAAGGATTGGCATATTGCTGTGACAGGCCTGATTATATTGTAGAAAACTTAGGGACTATAGACTAGAAAAATAGTTTAACACTGTAAGTGAGGCTTAACGTACCATCCCAGTAGCAGTATGGAAGATAACAGTGCAGAGAGATATGTGGAATGTGAAGGCTGAGCTTAAGAGGTTTCAGAGGGAACCATATTAGCAAATGGCCAACAACCGTTCTTGTGACATTTTGACAAAGAATACGACTGCTTTCTGCCCTTGTCTCAAGAATCTGCCTGAGGCTAATTTGAAGAGTTTTGAAGTAACTTCATTGGCAAAGGAGATTTCAAGACAACCTAACATTAATCTGTCATGTGGTAATTAGTGGTCACACCTATTAAAAAAAAGAAAGAGCAAGCATGACAAAAAGAAATAAAAAAAAAAGAGCTTAAGGGGACAAAAAGCACCAGGAAATTTAGTGTTGGAGCCTTGGTTTGTGCTGAAAGTGATGAGAAATGGAATAAAGGGCATGGTGCCCTCACTGCAAGTCCCCACTTAGCTAATCCTGCAATTTGTGAAATGAAAATGCCTACAGAATTAAAGGGAAGCTTATGCAATTGAGGAAAGCATCAACACATAAAAACTTATGTGAATATAATTCAAGGTGTCCATCAGGTTCTATCCCAAGGTAGCAGCAGATTAAGCAACACTGGCTAACTGGTTCTAGCTTCGAAGTCATGAAGGATACAAGAGTAAGGGGTTGGGAAATCTTCCTCCTCAGTTAAGGAAAGATGAAAGGCCAGGCTGTGGCAGGGGAGTGGAGGCATGGAGACCTGAGTGGACATTGCATAACACTATGAAAATGAAGCCTAGATTGTGTTGGAGATGCCAGAGCTATGGGATACCTACCAAATAGAGCTAGAGATACGGAATGGAATCGCCCAAAAGAAAGAAGTGTTCTCGTTAGCAAAACTAGAAGGGAAGAGTCATCTAAGCCCTTCAGCATCAGACCATGTAGCACTATGGAATCTGGAATTTGCCTGGCTGGTTTTTGGTTTGCTTTGCTCCAGTATTTCCTTACTGTGCCCCCCCCTCTCCTAAAAGCAGTAAAAGGACTGATCGGGAAACCTCAAATATAATAGAAGCTTTTAATAACTTAGAAAACATGAGAGAACAATTATGCTTATTATTATATGATAGCAAATTTAAACTTTGCCCCTCCCCCATAACATCATTTAAAGTTTTTATGAAACATATCAGAGCAATTAGAATATGAGGATGATATTCTCTCTTGTGAAATATTTTTATCACCTTGTCACATTTGTACATAATTCTGAAGTGCAGTGTAATGGTTTGGTATAGACACATATATGTTTGAGAAAGGATCAAAAAAAGCAACGAGTGTGTCTTCTAACTTAATCTTTTATTATTGTTTTGTAGAGCACATTCAAATCCTCATATGGTAAAAGACACAAAATAAGCTATTGATAAATATGTTCACAAAAGATAGAGCTGATTCCTTTCATCTGGGTGTCACATTATGTCCTTGACCATCTTTTTCCAATTACTCTCTCTATTCTCAACAATTTTTTACAGCCCTATCCTAATATCTTTTGCTATAAGTTAATCTTATTTTTCTTTTCTTTTGAAGAAAAATGAGATATTTAGTTATCTGAGACTACCCACTGTGATTTAACATATCATATTGCATGTATCTGTAGCTTCCAAACATATACTTGATTTTAGCCTGTCTTAAACAAAATCATTTGCAAAATGTTACAGGTAAGATTGTTTTTCTGTTTAAAATTACATGAAAACCCTTGTGGTGAAATGTTGCCAGGTGCTATAAGATTTTATAAATCACGAATAAATCAGTTACTGAAATGTTATGTAGACTCTTGCAGGCCCCTGCTAGCCACATCAATCCCTGTGAGTCCATATGAACACTAATTCAGTGAGCCATGTAATTTGGTGTCCTCCACCTTCTTTGACTCCTACAATCTTTCCTCTCCCTCTTCTGTGCGGGTCCCCCAAGCTCCTAGGGGAGGGACCTGATGGAGACCTCTAGTTTAAACTATCTTTCCACATATTGATTGGCAGTGGATCTTTGCACCCTGTTACATCTGCTTCCAGAGGAAGCCTCTCTGATAATGATTGGACAAGGAACTGATTCTAACTCTCAGGGCCATCTAGTATCTGACTGTTAGCTTGGTGTTTTTGGAGAGTCCTCACAGTAGGAGAGGGTGTGTCCCTGACTCTTTCTCCTACTCTTGGAACTCTTTTCTTTCTATTGGTTTGCCTTATCCGGCCTCAATATGAAGGCGTTTGCCTTGTCTTATTGCATCTTGTTATGCCATGTTTGGTTTTTGTCTCTTGGAAGCCTGTGCTTTTCCGAAGGGAAGTGGAGGCAGAGTGGATCTGATGAAGAGGAGAGGGAAGGAGAGCTGAGATAAGTACAGGGGCTTAAAAAATGTCAGGATGCATTATTTGACATTTATTTTCAGTAATAGAATATATTTTTGGTGTTTAGTGATTGTGTCTAAGGAACAGAATTATTTTTTAATCCATCTTTAATAGGAAGCTATACTGTTTATTAATATTTTCAATTTAAAATATAATTACATCATTTACTTTACTTTCTTTCCTCCCTCATATTCTTTCCATATATCCCCTTGTTCCTGTTAGGAATCACAGCTTCTTTTTTTAAAAAATTTTATTGTTACACACATGTCAATCTTACAGATTTTCTAGTATGTATTTTACTTAAATAAACTTGATAGATATATTTTTCTTTCTTCAGATTTCCAATTAAAAGAGACAAATTCATAGTTAATGATTGCAATGTGAAATGTTTAGTTTCAAAGATGTATTTAACACTAATCTATGTTTAACTTTAAGAAAAAAGTTAGAATTCATATTTATTCTTGAATATTAATGTTTTGTATCAACTGTCATGATAACTGATGCTCTCTTCAATTACAAATCTAAAGAAAATATCTTAAACCTCTTAAACTTCTTCTAAAATGTCCTTAGAGTCTATGTGTTCTTATCTACTTGTACAAATAGGCAGTTGTAGCTTTGGTTAGGATATGTAGTCATTATGACTTGGTAATAATGTAGAATATTTGAAATAGGAGACATGGGATTCAAATTATAGTTTCACTATATAATTATAAATATATAAACTTACACATTTCATGGAAATTTTTCTGAGATCTAATTTCCTCTATGTAAAAAGTAAGGCATTAACATAATGTATTTTGATGATGCAATGCGTTATTTGATGTAAAACCATAGTAGCACAATTTAGATGATTAACAAATATACATATTTTCTCTTCTCTCAGTTCCATTAATCAGCTTGAAAATTTACAGATGGTTTTATACAAATGAGTAATAGATTATACATACTCATGAATTAAATTACCTTTCCTATGCAATGACTTGCTGAAAATAGGATTATTCCCAAAGTGTCTGCAATGTTTAAATCATCTCGTGAGACTCGAGACGCACGAAACAGATGCTAGGCATGTTTATTAATATGTCTTAAAATCATCAAAAACAGAACAGGCAAAAACCTGCTCATTACAAGTAACAAAATAAATTATAGGCTGGTTATGCTTTATACTCAATTCTTGACAGAGGCATGATTTGCTCCCTGGCAATCAATATGAGGAAACATTCTATAAAAAGATCATCATCAAGCATATTGCATTTTTTCTATATTCTATCATTTATAACTGGAGGAGTCATAAGTTTTTAGATGAATTATGATGACTCTATAGGAAACTCTAATTGAAACATGCATCATTAGTATTTTTATGGCAACATTTGAACTTGTAGGATAAAGGATTTTATATGAAGAATACTTTTTTTTTTTTTTAAAGAACATCTTCATTCCCTAACAAATTTGTCATATTGTATTGTCCAGGAAAAATTATAGTAGATATGTGAAATATATTCATTCAGTTCATGAGATACAATTAAGTATTAATAACACATGTGGTGATTTGAATGAGAGTGGCCTCCCGTAAGCTCATATGTTTGCATATTTAGTAACCAGGTGAAGACTGGAAAGATTGGGAAGTGTGACCCTGTTGGAGTAGGTATTTCCTTGTTGGAGGAGATGTGCTGTTCAAGGTCAGCTTTGAGATTTCAAAAGCTTATGCCAGGCCCAATATTGTTCTCTTTCTGTCTGCTGTCTGAGGATAAGGCTGTATACAGCTCTCAGATACTTCTCCAGCACCATGCCTGTATGTGTGTCACCATTGGCTTTGCTCCCTGCCATGATGAAACTGTAAACAAGCACACAATTAAATGCTTTCTTTTATAAGAGTTACTTTGATCATGGTGTCTCTTCATAGCCATAGGACAGTAACAAAGACAGTATACATAGTGCATAACTTATTATTTAGTAAGAATAAAGGTCATATTTGTATGGAAGTAAATAATGTGAGAACAATTCCTCAACTTTCAGAATGTGCTTTTAAAAAATGCACAAAACCAGCACTGGAATGCCCTAATTATTCCCCAGAAATCCATTTGCATGAGCTTTTGTATATTAGCAGATTTAAAAATTAGTCAATGTAATTTCAAATGTTGAATTTCTGGCATTGATCCAACAAGATGCTGTGGGTTAAAATAGTTTACAATGAGCAATTTCACATTTTATGTGTATAGAATTCCTGCTGGCGGATGTCTTTCTGTAAGCTGTGAATATACATTGTTCACATTGGTTAATAAATAAGCTGCTCTGGCCTATGGCAAGGCAGTTTAGAGGCAGATGGGAAATCCAAGGAGAGAGACAGGAAAGAGAAAGGCAGAGTGGAGACACCAGGCTGCCATCCTAGGAACAACATGTAATGGGATACAGGTAAAGCCACGGAACATGTGGTGATACATAGATTAATATTTGTGGGTTTGAGGTAAACTGAAAGAGCTGAATAGCAAGAAGTCTGCCATAGGCCATGCAGTTTGTAAATAATATCAAGCTTCTGAATGATTATTTTATAAGTGGCTGAGGGACCACAGGACCAGGCTGGAGCAGAGAAACCTTCCGTCTACAAATGCCAAATCTGGAATAGATTATTGTTTAAAATGAACTCCCTTATTTTGCTAAAACATACAATACCTTTCTGGGTAAAATGACCCCCATGTCATCATTATATTTGTTGCATTTCATGCTTTTTTTTTGTATCTACCAACTGACAAAATAAAAGGTATGCATTGGGTTTGGGGTTCTTTGATGTTTCTTCTACTTGACTGTAGATGATTTGATAATGGACAGCTTCTCAGAGGGTATTACACACTCTGATAGCAGCTATATTTAGCTTGCTGTAGATTTTTCATTAAGTTCCATGACAATTCATTAATATTCCATCCTTGAGTTACTTTCTTCCCTGGGAGAGCTGCATATCCTAGCTTTATGGAATTGACTGTGAATGCCACTTGCTTTACTGGTAGCTGTGGGGACAGTTGTTGTGTTGTGTGTAGTGGCTGTGGGAAAGGGTGTTGAGTGTAATCTGGGAGAGCTTTAGTCTCAGCCCATGATTTGCCGTTGCTTTTAAATTTTTCCATATTATCAGAGAGCTCTTCTGTTATTGAGACTGAGGAGCAGAGCATGGCTTCATGTTCCATCAGAGACAATTTGGAAGAACAAGATTCATGTGAGAGTAGAATTATAAGCAAGGATGTATAAGCAGAAACAACAGAAAATAAAACCATGTATGTGTTTTTTCTTTCCAATATAAACCAAAAGCCAGAGGACACACTATGGCCTGGGTGAAGAAAATTCAAATGAAAGGACAATGAATTCTGTCCTTCTGAATCATGTCTTTTAGATTCTTGTGAATTGTCCAATGGTTAATTGACATGAGTTCGTTTGTTGTCTTTCATTCCTATCATTATTTAATGATTAAATAATCATGGGTTTAATTTTGTCAATTTAACCACTAGCAACATTTTGTCATATAGACTATGAGGGCAAATATGGGATACAGAGCATTGATAAGCAGAATACTACAGTAGTTAAAACCATTAAGTTAATTGCTGTTATTTTAATACTACATACTGCATCCAGGACACCTGTAGACACTTTCACATGAGCTGTTTGTACTTACCTTGGTTAACTCTCTTATCTTGTTCTTTGCTCATACCAACCTCTGTTCTAGCTCTAGGCTAGGGCTCTCAAACATTGTATGTGCTCTCTGTTCCCCAGCACCAATCTCATGCTAATGCAAGTGTTTGTTTTTATTTCTACTTTTACTATCAAGCTGTTTTGTTGATCATCACACTAGGATCCTATTGTATAATGACTCGCTCTTCTTCCATGGGAGTCATTCATCCAAGTGCCAATCTTTATGACTGATATACTCAAATAGCATCTTGATGGACTTTTGTACATGTTCCTAATTGAACATTATATATCCAGGTGTTCCTTCCAAATTTTGCTACTTTTAGATGATTTTCCAATGGGAAATTCAAAATTCTCTGCAGAAGATAAAACTGAACAGATTCAGATAATCTCCTGCTCAGCTGATTAGCTTTGCTATCTAGCAATTTTCTTCTTACACACACTCATAGACTCATTTTGAAATTGTCCTCCACTGATCTCTTATTAGGTCCTAATTTCCTAAATTACTAAAATAATAGCATTATCATGATTACATGTGTTTATTGTACTTCACATTATTATAATAATCATCATCATCATATTTATTCAATCAGCCTCTGAAATATTAATAAACGCAGCAGCTGTCAGAATCATTCATTCCTATTAGCTTCACAGTGTACCATACAATCCTAGACAACACAGCTTATAAATATGACAGTGGAAAGACTTCCCGGGATGTCTTTTTTTTTCCCCCCAGAAAGTTATTTTAGTGGTTTAGACGGAAAACATATGCATGCTGAAACACTGAAACTGTTGAGGTTCTCCTAGGGAGGTAATTTTTTATGCAACAATATGTCTATTATTCTTATACATTAGCCCTTGGTAAATAGTACTTATTCTGTCTGCATATCTTGACAATGACTTCTCCCCACATTACAGCCACCCACTGAGACAATCATTGCCACCATTGAAACACACAACAAACCATGGTTTTATTACTTTAATTTTCCAAACAAATTATACCATGCTAAATTACAACACATGGAAATAATTCTTAAAAGACAAAGGAAACAGCAGAGTTTTACATTTTTATTAAGTGAGCTATCTGTAATTTCAAATAATGGGCTATATTAAGTATTGTCCAAATGAATACACACGTGTGACTCTGTCTTTGCAAGCATCAAAGTTTCCTAAACCTTTTTAAAATTAAAATAGAGAAAACCATGCAAATTATCTTGACCTTGGTGTTTTACAGCTCAATAAATTTGTACTCTACGAGCTGCTAATCACAATTTATGTGGTGCATACTGGTGTTTTTATGTTTGAGAATTTGTGGTATGTGTGTGTTGTGTGTACATATATGTATCTGTAAAATTTATGCCACAAAGTTATAGGATGTACCTGTTGTGCTTATCTCTAGATAAAGGGTCTAGATAGTCTTTAGATAAGAAATAGTTTCATAAATATTCACAGAGTCTATCATAAGAAATGTATTGTTCAAACTGTGATCTAACAAAGATAGACACCAACTGGTCATTTAAGGTCAAATGGTCAGTCCTGAAAACATACATACAAATAACATTATACAGGTTGAGTAGGTTATATTTAGCAATGTATGTATATGCATATATGCAGGCAATAATAATGAAAAATAGAGGCCATGAATTTGAAGGAAAGCAGGAAGGGATATATGGAAGGTTTGGATTGAAAAAAAAAGGAAGAGAAATGTTGTAATTATATTATGATCTCAAAAACAAAAGAAAAGGAACTTTGCTTAAATACACTCTGAAAGGAATTGGAGGAAGTTGTATTCTTATCAAAGAGCTCAAAAGATGAAATGCTCTTCAACAAAATGTCTGAAGTTTATTCTAACATTTTTTGGGAAAATAGCCATGATCTGAATGGAGATGGCAAAGTACAGTGTCTTCTTTTAGTCTGAATAAATTGGGAAAATTCTGTCTAACTATTATCCTTCCAGTCACATTAATTTTCACAGTGTCTTAAGAAAGACTCCGTTTGGGAAACAGAACAGTGGGAGCCTGTTAGGACACCAATTCAAATGCCACCCAGCTGAGTAATGATGTGGTTGTTGTTACCGCACTTATTATTTTATGGTGGCTCAGTGAATCATGTCACTTGAAATGACTCCATCCCTCAGTTTGCACAAATGCCTCCATTCAGGCTCATCGCTGCACCACCAGTTTCTCCCGAGAAGCTGTTGGGCACCGTGGGCTCTCTTCATGTTTAATGAGAGGCTGACAGAAGGGAGGAGATGGTCAAGTGCGGTTGCCACCTATTAATGGGACTGATTACAGTTAATTCTCATGCCCCAATAGTGTCCATTTGGAGGTTAATTTCGGTAAGACTTAGAGCAGATGGTCTTAATTCACAGTGTACATAGAACTACCTAGGGAGTTCTTAAAAATATATATTACTGGGGTTTAGCCCAAAGCTACCAAATAGGATCTTCCAGGCCTTCTTCCCATCAAATGTTATTTAACTAGAGCCTCTAAATAATCCTGTTGCAGCTGTTCTTGGAGTCCTTTGGGATCTATTCATTTTTAAAGTGGGGTTTTGAAATCTTTCTCAAACTTCAGCTCTTACTCTTTTTATCTGGACGTCCTGGTGCAGTTCCCATGTTATTTGAACTTCATCTATAAAATGGAGTGATGTTCCATTTCAGTTGTTTTGAGGATCATGTGAGAAGCACAAGTAGCCTGGCTGCAAGAGCACCTCGTAACACAGGTTGCCCACAAATATATGTCGCACTTTGGAGCCATATGCACCACAATGCCCGTATTCTTCTGCTCGGCTCTCAGACTACTGTGCTTAGTCAATCGAGCCCAAACTACCAATGCGACTATTTGAGACCTCCATTATCTTGTATACCTTGCTAACTCGAATATGCGTTCCTTATCCAATACAACATAAGATCCATGTTCCCTTCTATACTAACTCTATGTCAATCTTCACCGTACCCAGTTGTACTATTTTTAATCAACGGTGCATATACATCGCCAGTGATGCGCTCGGCGCCCGCCTACTGACCTCGCTATAGTCATGCCCTCATTCTGCTGGCTTGATGACATAAAAACTCCAGTGACCTTAAGGGTTTATTATGGTGCATTACAGGATTCTAAAAGATAAACCAGACAGCGCGAGTCATTCGCGTACAACCAGACAGTGAAGTCCACCATCTATATTTAAACTGGCAATTGGAAAGAATTTAGAGTACAACAATTGAAGTTTATTCCCGTGATAATTTCATTTTATTCCTATTCATCATTGCAAATTATATTCTTGTTCCATACTATGAGGGAATTGCCAGAACTTAACCTTCTCATTAGATGCAAAGAATTCCCAGCTGTCTCTCTATATCACTAGAGTTCACCTGAATCTGCACTATTGTCTCTCCTCCTTGAAGTATCATGCGCTAAAAACCTCATTATTCCTAAGCCACAAAGGCAGCTGTTCATAATGAAAAAGTTCTCTTTTCAACTTCTGCAGCAAACCAAGATAGCATTCGCTTTCACTTGAGATGGAGTAGGCAAGCACAAGAGTAAGTCTACCCTACATAGGTAATAGAGCTATCGCGCGGTCTGGCTCTTAGCTCCTTCGTAGGAAGCCGCCCTATTCCCAGCCCGCCGTTTGCATACTCCGCACGTAGCGTCTATCTCGCACCTTAAGCGCCTGACGAATCCGTAGTATCTAAGGCCAACCTTTTACATTTTTACAAGTGACCTATCTGATGCTAACAAGACTCGCGCGTCTAGGTATGTCCTCGAACAATACGTTACCTTACATTAGCAAGAGTTTTCCCCTTAATACTATAAACTACTATTAGACTTAACAGCGTCATGCTCCATCTACAACTTCGCTGCGCAACAGTCTCCACACCTTTCTATACTTTCCCTGACGTGACTCTCACACCTAACGGTACCATCTCTTATCACTTCTGCGAAAGCCCTCAGCTCCTTTCCAGCCGCGCAGAGACGAGTGTCACAAACCATTTTAATCTGTTTGTTAGGGTGGAACGGCGGTTATCACGAGTATGTTTTTTTGGCCGCAGCGCCTTTTCACTACGGATCTCTAACACGCATAGCAGAATCATATGCATATACGATCTGCTAAACCTACCGAGATTCGTTAGACTGCATTGACCAAATCGAGATATTACTTATATTATCTAACGGAACCCCGTCCGACGAGACTGACAATCTTAGCTTTACCCAAAACTGGCAGTGCACCATATTGCTATCCTCCCTCTTCAGCGTATCCTCTGGGCAGATAGTGCTGAAGAATGGCATCTTCGAGACTCACATCCTTGTGTGAGTCTACCACTTTTGCTTTTATTTGTAATTTGTCTCATCGCTTACGCTCTATCTAGCTAGCCCTACTAGCGCGGACTCTGGTTCTCTGTGTAACAGACTCGTAGCCGTGTTCCTGAACTAGCCATCTTAACCATTTAAACTACAACTCCGACAGAGATTGCCGTCTCCTCACCTTTCGGTTCTCAGCACTGCCTACGGATTAAAGAACGTATTGCTTCACCATTTACCTGCCTAGCCGTTAATCTTCTTACCACCGCCCCTGATGCAGAGTATCTATGATTCCCACCTGAGGTTCACCTCATAGTATCACTATATATTCTTCGCCTTCCCGCCAGTCCCATCCCCACCGTTTTCGCCCTAGTGGCGCATCCTTGCGATCAAGCTGCTCTACACGCGAGATCGCTAAACCCTGTAAGATTTAAGGCGTAACGTCGAACTGCTACACACACCTCCGAGTTTTCATATTACTTCACCCCACTCTCCGTCAGGAGATGCCGTACCTACAGGCGCAAGGCGCCCAATTTAGCGCCAACCCAAACTCAGATCTATCTGCTCCACATATTGTAATAGCGTCTCTAGCGCCCATTTGAAGAGTTGGTTATAGCGCAGTAGTCGTCGAGTCCATGTGATTGCGTATAAATCCGGAGCATTTCACATATCACTTGAGCGCACCATCTTCAGAAGGAGCTCACATGCTAAGAACCTGTTTTGAACCACAGTTATACATAGCAAACCAATATAGTTCGTGACGAATCATCTAGTCGCAATAAAGAAAGCACAAGACTACACTTTACTACAGCAATCTCCTAGTCTGATCCACTCATTGCTACGCTTCAATCCACATAGGCTTAAGTGTGGGCTCTTGTGACCTAGCACCCTCACCCATCGATGCGGCAATCAGCTCATGGTGCTGCTTTTTCCTTCGCAAAGAGAGCCGAATCTAGAAAATCTAAGTCCTTCTCAGACGTTAACGAGGCATATTCCTCGTAAACTCCGGTCATGTACACTTTTCTACACATATATATCCCCGCCTGTCCGCGAGTGTGCAAGAATCGCAAGATCAGCCAAGTGTGCGAGTGTGTTACGACGAAAATGGCGAGCGCGCGCGCTGTGTTGTGCATTCCTTCTCTTACGAGAGAGAAGAGAATACTTTCAACAGACGTGCATACAGATATTTCTTCTTTTTCAGACTTGATATCCACAATTATATCTATATGAAAAACTCAAACTTGGATCACATGCTCTCTACTTGAGCAGACCTGAGTTTAGTACGGTAACCTTCACGTGGGGAGCCCTGTGCCGTGACACAATGGTGTCCACGCTCTATGGGGCAATTTCATATTGTGCAAAACCCCTGTTATGTGTTCATCAAAATTTTGAGCCATCTATGAGAGTTCCACGATCTTTACGTTCTCTCCAGAAAGAAACGCCGCCACTCACCCAACCTTTCTGTACAATGTCCTCTATATTCCTCTTTTTTTGGTGATTAAAAATAGATCATAAATCTTGTATGAGATCCTTTCTCAAATAGCCCTGTCTCATTCTATGAGACATATTTACTCTGCGGAAAACGGCCCACAGAGCTGAATCCCACACTCTCATCTCACACGAGATAGCAAATCATAATGTGGTGCGCTTGCTTGCAGGTGGTTCTCTCTCTTATGGTAACGCAACTCTACGCTGAAGTACTACTCAATCAACCTGGGATGATTAAATATAAACCAGAAACTCATATAACAACACAACGCCCCAATGAGCGTTATAATAAAAGATGCACGACACGAGGAGCATTCTAGATACAGCTAGCCCCGTTGAACAGATCAACACCGGATCATGTATATCACTCACCACAATTTTTCGTTTGCTTGAGTCGCCTATAGAGTGACTACGCAAATCAAACATCCCGATGCGATGAGAGCTCAAACGCATCCTGTCTCCAGCTCCTTCTCTCCTCTTGCACTATTCCCAATAGAGCTGATTTCCTTTTGTATTACACACATTCTGCGCTTACAGTCGACAGAACGCGGCACTCTACATATCCTTATCTTTATGATAACGTGTTCTGATTTTGCCCCTTACGGAGCCTCTATTCTAAGAGGCTCCTCTCCTGATATAATTCTGTTGTTGCGAAAACATTCCACACACATCCCCCAACATCTTCCGCTGACTGGTCCAACATACACTCTGTAGCTGAGTGTAACCCTGACCAAAGATGGTATAGCGCCCAACCGAGTCCCGACTCATGCGTGCCCCTAGCGATGGCGAGTCTTTATCTCCACGAGCCCAAGAGTACAGCGACACTTAGACTCAAGTAATCACAGAAGCATACCGCTGCAGCGTCTCCTAATGAGCTCCCATCTCTTAGTGTGTAGAGCGAGCGCGCGTGAGCATACACACACAATTGAGGTCATTGTATATGAATCTGTGCGCGTGATTCCTGCGATATATCACTGCGTCGGTCCACTCTAGACTTTTCTTATCTGTCCTGATTATACAGCGTTACTCAGACATTAGCTCAATAAAAAGTGCCAACACACCCGAACGTATCGCTCCTTCACACCATTTTCCTGCCAATTGCGCGCGAAGCTGCACGTTTTCCATATTTTCTTTTTCAGCTAAGCCCAATTAGAATTCAAGATACTGAACTATCTCATAGTTGTCTGCCAAGACCACAGTCACTCCACTTACTCTTCAATTCGCAACGCAATGTAAGAACGTTAATATATGCAAAATCTGGCAGTGCAAGTCAGTCGTAACCATCGATAGTGTAACGTGCCCAGCACATGGTCAATACACTACGTATACTATACATACCCGACACAGAAATGATCCGTGCGCCCGATGAGTGAAATACTTCTCTCCTCTATCATCGTATCTAAGCACCAACATCAATAGACCCCAGCCTCATTAGCCTTCGAATTATACTGTGTTTGTTCGAGAAAAAGCCCATCCGTATCTATGGCTACCAATAACAATTCATACTCATGCTCCGAGCAATGCTTCATCTCCTCAATAATTTTTAGGAAAAAACTGACAAGTAAAGACATAGTTTCTTAGCGTTCGTATTATTACACACGCCAGACTATCTTCTTCATAATGAACACAACGATGACATTTTGACTTCAATTTTACACACACACCCTAGTAAGCCACGAATCACTATCCAACACAAGCACACGACACATATTAACTGTCTGCGATTTATAGTATAAGTATATGATGATGCGTGTCATCAAAACGCAATACGAAACCTACATTAAAACTAAAACACAGGAGAATAAATGAATGTATGACACAGCAGTGAGCAGCCTTCCCGGTATAGAAGATTAGAAAGAGTTATGTGTAGGTCAAAGGTATGTACATCCATTCTATGCTTAATTCTGGAGGGCAAAAATCATGAAAAAATGAGGCTTTGCAATTAACATGTATGATTGCTTCCAGTTTTAAGTGCAAACACATGCGTAAAGAACTTGTGTATCTTGTACACACATGTTACATCGTTCTGCTTTTGATAATGAAGTATTCTAGTTTAAATTACTCACTTGAGAACCAATCGGTTGCATTCCACGGCCACAGACAAAGAACATGATCTGTAGCAGATGTGCCAGATAGAAGAAAAAAACTCTTTTTCCTCCTGATTTCTAGCAGTAATTATTATAGTAAACGTGAAACAATTTAATCATTTTATCAAGAGAGAGTGCCTACCTATCATTGTAGTACTATTTTGTATGATGTGAGCCAACTTTTGACTAATCCCTTTAAAATTCGGACTATCTTATCTCTTATGGTTCTCATAGCTTGTCCATAATACAATTGCTAACACAATTAAAATCAACTTAGTATTACAGTATTCTCTTCGATTAAATTTGTAATACATTAGTCCTTCATAAAACATACATGTATAGAATTTTTCTTCATGACTTACACGTATAGAATAACAATTATTCCGAGAGGACTAACGGAGATACATGCTCCACAATTCTGTGCCCTTGCATCATTTGAAAGACATGTTCCAGAAGTCTTCAAAATGCTAATATAGTTAGCTATTGCCGAGTTTTTCAACGGAAAAAGTAATTGAACCAAAGCAAATGGATAGATGTGAGAAATTTTATTTATTGCTTTTCGAAAGATGGAATGTTAAGCTACGGCTTAGACAAAATCCTTACAAAACCTAAAGCATACAACAGATGAAAAAACTGATACTTTAGCTCTACAAGGTGATAGATTGAAATAAATAAGAAAACCAGTCATATCTGTCGATTAAATGGGTTCTTCATGAGAGATGTTCTAGGTTCCTCATAAGCGCACAGAAAGGTTAAAATTCAACCTGCTGAATATTCAGAATCTAGAATTAATAGGAATCACACTCTTACCATCAAGTCTAATTCAAATAGTCTCCTTATTTATGCTAGTATAATAAGGCACATGACTGATGTCTAAGAGCCTTACTACAATGCCACATAACTTTTAAATGAAGTTTATCTATATCAGCAATTCCTCTAATTTTACTACATTGCTATGAAGCAACAAATCAGCAATCAAACTGATCGGCCTAAGAATTAGACTGACTTCTTAAGGATCTGTGTAACTATGTAAGCAGAAGGGAAAAAACCACATTGTCATGTCATGCTCATCATCATCGCCAAACATTATGCTATCATTATTCACAACAATGACTGAATATTTTGTACATATTTACAACAAGCCGTGATGCCAAATTAACTCTTCAGTGCGGCGAGACCCTATTCGATTCATAATCACCACTGGAATAGGTAAGATGTGTCACTTCCACGCCTAATCCATAGTAATGTTAGCGAAAAGTCTCAGCAAATAACTACAAACATGAAAACAATATGACAGCGTAACAATTAAAACATTCCCCGATTGACTTTATCCTCGCGTGGTCATTGACTATAGGCGCTTACTATTTCTTATTGCCCGAATAGAACAATCGGAAAAAAAACAAAAACGCAAAACGCTGACCATAAGTCCCATATCTTACACAAGTTTAAAAGGTTTATCTCCGTAGCAATCACTAGTTTCATTGTCGGTAAGTCCGATTACTCTTCATTGCCGAACGGCAGCCACTGGAACAATAAGTCAACAGGTAGTCTCATGACAACGAAGATCTCTCGCTGAGAGCTGATGGGCATCTACAAAAGTAGCATGACGTGAAACTAAGGAAAAGTATATGATGAGGCGCAACGGGTAGGCGCTAACTCGTGACAGGGGCAGCGAAGGCACATTAACTAGTGAATGGAATCAATGGAGGATTAACATAACTTCCACAGCTCTATCCCAGTTACGACCCACCCTCCTTCAAAGGACCACATCCTCTTAATAATTCCGTCTGAATACATAGTCGTTCCCAAACGCGAGACCAAGTTATACTTCCACAATATATCGCAACCAATGCGCGTCGCCATTCTCATCCAAACCACCACAGCTGGTATTCAAGAAGCGAATTAGAATGTTGTCTGAAAGTGTGTTGAAACAGAAAAGTAAATGTAGTATCTACATACCTATGATATCCCACTCCACCCCAATCTCCCGCGATGATACAAATAGGCTCATTCATCTAAGGCGCATACCTACATATCATGCGCGAGAGCAAGAATCATCCCTGGATTTGATGAGGAGAGTGAGTGCATCTAACTGTTATACGAGTGAGCTCTCATTTCTCGTCATGATAACATCAGGAAAATAAACTTTTGAGTTATGACAACTTTGTCATTTACTGTAACTTGAGGAGTTCTATTACAAGTTGCAAATTGATAGTCCATCTTAGCTCAATTATTATTTTCTGTATTAATACCACATAGTTATCTCCCGAAGGTCTTAATAATATCTTGACTATTTGAAGCAAATTTACACAATTAGTACCTTCATTAAACAAATTACTTTCAAGGCCGGCTCGCCGTTTGGTTAGCGCACGCCTTTAATCCCAGCCACTCTGGTACTATGACACAACGGCCGGATCTCTTGGTATTGTTGCCTGACGCCTAGTTGGGCTACAAGGCCGAGCTCCAGGAAGAAGCCGCAAAGCTACCCACCAAGAGAAAACACCCTCCTCTGTGTTCCGCTCGAACACCATTCAACCATAACTCTACCTAGAGAACAACTTCTCTACCTTCGTATTGTCGTCAACCCGAAATCGAAAAAACATAAATTAGTGACTTGTCTTTGATGAACTGAAGCTTTCATTTTAGAGAGATAACATCCCAATCAGAAACAGTACCCTGCTCAACATAGTATCTAGATACAACCCTGCGACTATGATAGACAACTTCAAGATTCCCTATGCCGTCGAATCGCTTTACAAGGTCTCTAGCGACAGACGTCCTTTATCGACTCTATCTTTAAGCCCCTACTCTACAGCCCGATGTATGAACTCTTAGTGCCCTCTGTGCTTCGTCCTATTTGGTAACTATTCTTTGCATTCAAATCCTCGTACTGTCCCTTGCTTGAATTATGTCTAAAACAACCCACTCTAGCCCGCCCACCTATCTGCTCTATTAACGTCTGCACGTGATTCACGAGTGGCAGCGTGACTCCGCCACTATTTAGTTCCTAACCTGAGGACGTACCTAACAAGAGCTCTTGTTTCTATATCTTGATAACCTCCATAAACGTGCCCAATTGGATTTATTTCTTACGCTAACAACTTGACCCTGTATTAGTGCAATATCGTATGTAACCTTCTCCTAAAAGATCCATGCATTACCTAAAACGGTTGCCTGTGACTTAAACTCGCCCTCATCGATTTGGTCATAGTGAGGGGCGGACCCACAGATATAGTTACAGCGCAGTCTCTGTGGATCGCCTGCGTCGATTATGACCATGATGCGCTAACTTTTACTAAACCATTTCTCGTCCCGTATCCTGGGCGTCATGCGTAACCTCTCTCATGACCATAGTGCTACTGCCTCTACCGGCAATGCTATTGCTTAAAACTTGCCTCCGGGCGTATTCCCTCATCGCTGCACTCGAACCACTACAAATAATCTGAGATCACTCTCATCGCCTCAGATAATCGAACCACACATTCACTACTAGACACACAAGCTCTCTATCCTTGACGTGAGATGCCGATTGTCGATTCAAATATAAGAGCTTCTAGGCTCTACATCAATCTTGTAGAATGTAGCTGTAGCAATGAGAATATGATCAGTTAGAACACCCGAGAGAATCGTCGGCAACACACTAAAACCCCTGCATTCAGCTCTACAACTCTCAACGTAGCATACATCCTGACCCTAATTTGAATCAGATACGGCTAATTCATCGTTAGACCCTGCAACGAGTGCACCGCCCTACCTACCCGCTCAACATATGATGCGACGCGCATTCTCTCTTCATCGCGACTATCCACCCTCTCTAGCTAGTTAACTCCAAACTCCTAATGAATTCATATCTTTAAAGCGTTATCACGAGCCATACAACGATTTTATAGCCAGACCAGCTCAAACTCCCGCACCACAGCCCAACAAACGCTCTCAAATCAAGCGCAGATATAAAACACTCTGTTATTATTGATACTCTTTTGATCTGCTAGCGTGCTGGTAGTGTTCTAGTCGGTGACTCGCACAAAGACGACAGAGATTGTCTCTGTCGGACTCTGGACAAGCGCAGACATAACACGCGATACAGATCCCAACACCCGCGCTCACTTGCGGCAACATGTGAATTCAAGCATAGGTGCGTGACAATTCTATCTGTGTTTCTGCTGCGTTAATACGTTATTTCCATCATATTTAGCTTTAGAATAAATTACCTTTGAAACAAACTGTATTTTTTTAATGTGGACAAATTAGAAACAAAAGCTATGTCTATTTTAATTGAATAAGGATTTAAAGAAAAGAAACTCTTGTTAGATTTGACTGTGCAACACTGCTGTTTTTCTTTTGAAATTTACTTTCAAATTCCTGGTTGAATTTCGCTCCAGAAAGAATGATGCGTTTCAGGTAAAGTGTCATAATTATGTGGGAACACTCTGAAGTTAACCACAAATCTTGCACATTTTTGTTTTCTAAGACTTATCCTTACGGTACAAGATATTTAGCTAAATGGACACTGGATCAATGGCTAGATTAGATAATTGATAAGTTATTCATGATAAAAAGTTGGTCATTCTACTATTTTAATAAAAGACCTCTTTTGAGCCTAGGCATACAATTTTTAATACTGCCTGCCAGTGCTAGCACTGTGACTGTTGGCCAGTTCAGGAGTTTTAATAGAACTTTTATTCTCACTAAATAAAATAAAGAAATTATATGCAAGGCTGTCTTTAAATGGACAAGTTTCATGAAATCACTATATTGTCCTACACTAGCTCCAAACTCTTTGTAAATTACTTCTATTACACATATTCATTCTTTCACACCAGGGGGCTGTGGTGGTATTGTGTTCCCTGAAATGTTGTGCATGCTAATAAACTTATCTGCGGTCAGAGAACAGAATAGCCACAATATTAAACATAGATGCTAGGCAGTGGTAGCACACGCCTTTAATCCTAGCATTTCAGAGGTAGAGATCCGCCAGGATCTCTGTGTGTTCAAGGATACAGCCAAGCATGGTGACTCAATGCCTTTAATCCCAGGGAGTGATGGCAGAAAGCAGAAGGGTATATAAGGCATGAGGACCAGAAACTAGAAGCTTTTGGCTGGTTAAGCATTTAGTCTTTTGAGCAGCAGTTTAGCTGAGACCCATTCTGGATGAGGACTCAGAGGCTTCCAGTCTCTCCTCTCCTCTCCTCTCCTCTCCTCTCCTCTCCTCTCCTCTCCTCTCCTCTCCTCTCCTCTCCTCTCCTCTCCTCTCCTCTCCTCTCCTCTCCTCTCCTCTCCCCTCCCCTCCCCTCCCCTCCCCTCCCCTCCCCTCCCCTCCCCTCCCTCCCCTTCCCTCTTCTCTCTCTCTCTCTCTCTCTCTCTCTCTCTCTCTCTCTCTCTCTCTCCTATTTTTTTTACTTCAATTCAAATTATAACTGAGCCATGTTTCCCCCCTGTGGAGAGAGAAGAAAATTATACTTTGAAGAAACACTTATCTCTAACATCAGTTAATTTTTACCTTCCAGACATAGCATATTATACTAAAATGAATGATGAGGTCATTTTAGAGATGAGACTATATTGGAATAGTTATTACATATAAATATAGTGTTCCAGGCTCCTTTAATCTTTCTTTAAATTATAGAGCTGGGATGCCCTGAGCTTAACATTTCAGCAGACCAGGTGGGATGTTGGGTCCCTTGAAATTTCATACCTTGAACAGTAAGTCTCTGATTTAAAAGTAAAGTCTTTCAAGGGCTCTTGCTTTAGATTACTTTTACCGATCAGCTGTCTGGGGGAACTGCATGCATCCTTGGCTTTATTTTTGAGCAATTTCCAGATATTTTAACCTCATGTGTTTGAAAATATCCATTGGAACTTGGAGGTCTCATCAATAGTATACAACTGAGTATTTCAGTATACAATAGAATGAGAGGAAAGGGTAGGCCAAAAAGAGCATCTTCCATCAATGATTAGTCAAAGGGCCAGTAGTGGCCCTTTGTAAGTGCAGATGCTTTGAGTCAAGATTGCAATGGCTATATCGTCCTTGGAAGATGGTATGTAGCAGCTAGTCTTAGGTTTCAACTGCTGTGATAAAGACCATGGCCAAAAACGAATTGGGAAGGATGTGGGTTATTTCACCTTACACTTCCAGGTAACAGTCCACCACTGAGGGAAGTCAGGACAGGAACTGAAACAGGCAGGAAGTGTAGCAGAAGCCACGAGAAGCACTGCTTCTTGTTTCTCATGGCTTCCTCGGCCTCCTTTCTCTTATAGCATCCAGGATACTCTGCCTAGGAGTGGTACTGACACCGGTGAGCTGGGCCTCCCACATCAATTATTAGTCGAGAAAAAGCATGACAGACTTACCTACAGACAGCTCTTATGGGGATTTTCCTCAGTTGAGAGTCCCTCTTCCTGAATGACTCCAGCATGTGTCAAGTTGACATAAAACTAATCAGGAAAAAGCTCTTACCCTTGTCTTGTGACTCTTACATTCTTTCAGCATCTTCTGCTGTGTTCCCCGTGACTTAGAAGGCATGATATACATGTCTAGCATAGAGCTAGGCACTCGTCAGTCATTATTCTCAGAGCCTTGAGGAGCCATTTGCCAGCATTTATTGCTGTTGTTTGTTTTTGTTCTTTTGGTGGTCCACCATCCAGTTCCCAAATAAATCACACAGGGAGAGACTTATTATTACTTATAAATGCCTGGCCTTAGCTTGCCTTGTTTCTTGCCAGCTTTTCTTAACTTAAAATTAACCCATCTGTCTTTTGCCTCTGGGCTTTTACCTTTCTCCTTTTTTGTATACTTTTCTTTTTTACTCCATTGCTGGTTTTGTAGCTGGGTGGCTGGTCCCTGATATCCTCTTCCTTCTTTTGCTCCTAGATCCCCTCCACTCCCAGATTTCTCCTTCTATTTATTCTCTCTGACTTCCAGCCCTGCCTATCCTTTCTCCTGCCTTGCCATTGGCCATTCAGCTCTTTATTAGACCATTAGGTATTTTAGACAGGACAGTAACACAGCTTCACAGAGTTAAACAAATGCAACATGAACAAAAGTAACACACCTTAAAATAACATTCCCCAACAATTTATTGAAAAGATAGGCTTCTCTCATTAAGTATGAGATTAGCATCTGTCTATATGTACAAAGATATTCAGAAGGCATTCACATGGGTTCTTTAAAAATTACATTTGTTTAATGTATATGTGTGTGTGTGTGTGTGTGTGTGTGTGCCTGAGTGTATGGATGTATGTGCACCATGTGTTTGCCATGCCTGAATAGGCCAACACATCTCCTAGAGATGAAGTTATAGGCAGTTGTGAGCCACCATAGAGATGATGGAATACAAATCAAGGACTTTTGCAAGATCAGCAAGTATTCTTAACCACAAAGACATTTCTCCATTCTCATGACACAGCCCTTAACTATAACTCTGCTGTGTGCATGGATATGCTTTAAAATGAGATAAGAAAAAAGGAGTCTCTGCATCTAAACAGCAGCCTGCTCTTTGTGTTTTCACAACCACAAAGTCCTTTTCTTACAAAAGGGAGAAATAGGACCAGATCATAAAAACAGAAGGGACAAAGTTCCAGGCTTCATCTGGTTCCTGTTTGCAAAATAGTGTGAATATCCTGGCTGAGATATAAAATGACTTGAGATAGTACAAAAGACAAATATTAAATAAATATGGTGGAAAAATAATAATTCCCAATAAGGATTCTTAAAGCTTGTGTTTTCTATTTTTTTTTACTTCATAAGTAGTCCTAGCATGATTTTTTTCCATTTTTACAAGATTTTGTATGTGTAGCAAATTCTCTTTTACTTTTTGCTTATTGTCATCTAAAATAATGATGCATCTTAGCTCCTAATCCTCAACTGGTAATCACCTTCCATTAGATTTCATTTCTTTATTTGTAATGATGCTATTTTGAAATTGTCTTATTTTATTTTACCTATGATAATGATGATGATGATAAAGATGATGGTGAGGATGATGATGGTGATGAAGATGGTGAGGATGATGAGGATGGTGATGGTGATGATGGTGATGATGATGATGATGATGATGATGATGATGACATGGGTGTGGTGTGTGTCATATGTGTGAGAATTTGAGTGTGAACATACAAAGTTGCCCCCGTGAATTTCACAGGACTTCTTTTCAGAATCAGTTCTCCTCCTCTTCATCCTTGTCAGGGCCTCCCTTTTATCTGCAGCTTTGTGGATTCCAGGCTAGCTGGCCTGCCAGCATCCAGGAATTTCTCTCTCTGCTTCCCATCTTTCCATAAGGGTGCTGAGTTTACAGGCACAAGCCACTACATTCACCTTTCTGTGGGTTTAAGAGTCACACTTAGGTTCTTGGGCTTCAAGGGCAGATGCTGAAAGAGGGCTCTTGCTGGCCTTGTTTATTTTTGAGAGGTAGTCTTTTCTATATATTCCAAGTTTGGCTCTAATTTGCAGTTTAGCCTCCACCTCCTGCATATTAGATTTATAGGAATGTACTTTCCAATTAGAATTTAATGAATTTTAATTTTAATATATTTTGTTATCTTATATTTAAAATAAATGAACACTATGGGATTGATAAAAGTATAAACTATATTGACTTTTCCAAAATGCAGAATTTTGAGGATATTCATAGTACCCTGACTACCAGACTTACCTGGTAAAATTCAATAAAAATAAGAATAAAAAATTTCTTAATCACTAATAATTGCTTCAAAGCTTGAAACCACATATTACATTATTTATAAGACTACAAAGTAAGTCTTTAAAAGAATGGTCTGGTTAAGATGGCTAAGATTTGCACCTTTAATAACACAGGTACTCAACTTCTATGTATCAGGTAATAACTACTTGAAAGTAATCATTCACATATATTTTTGCATCTTTCTGTAGCACTCCTTTTCTTTCATCTGATTAAAGCCTGCAGGGGCAGAACCAAGAAAATGTGGACTAGTGGTATTTAGGAATAATTAATTGGTTCATTAAGTTTTTTTTTTTTTTTTAAATTAGTTACTATTTCCTGAACTCAACTTTTCTACTAGGCTCTCTATTATAAATAAAGACACAATATTGCTCTGATTGGTTGATAAATCAAATGCTAATTGGTCAGTAGCCAGGCAGGAAGTATAGGTGGGATAAACAGACAGGGAGAATTCTGAGAACAGGAAGGCTGAGGAGGAGACACCAGCCTGCAGTCCAGGGAGCAGCATGTAATGGCACAAGCTAAAGCCATGGAACACGTGGCAACATATAGATTAACATTATAGGCTGAGTTTAAGTGCTGGGGCTAGTCCATAGTAAGCCCTAGCTAATGGCAAAACAGTTCTAATTAATATAATAAGCCTCTGTGTGTTTGCTTGAGGGATGCGAGAAGGAGAGATTTGTCCAACCGCCAGCCAGCTGGGACACAGGAAATTTTCCAGCTACAATACAACATAATATAACATAGGTGATCTGTAAGATCTACCTTTAATACATCTATGTTTGACTGTGTTGTGCCTCAGGGAGATTGATGAATACACACACACACACACACACACACACACACACACACACACACACGAGAGAGAGAGAGAGAGAGAGAGAGAGAGAGAGAGAGAGAGAGAGAGAGAGAGAGAGAGAGAGAGAGAGAGAAACACTCCTATTCGTCCAGAGAGGAAACCTATATAATAGACCAAAGTAAAGTAAAGGAGTCTGTCATCTCGGTGGAAAAGAGAACCAAGAGCAACAGCGCATGTGAAGGCACAGCATCTCCAGACATAAGGCTTCCTGTACGACAGCATGTTATAAAGCTCTTTGAGAGTAAAGGAACAAAGGATGTGCAGAACTTCCAAGGGGGAGCTCTGAAGCCATATTAAGAAAGGTCTTTCATTCTATGTGTTAGCATTCAGACTAGCCACTTGGGGACCTGATAGGGTGCCTCAGCCCTGCACACGCATGCTCTCCAGTTCGCAGGCGGTACCTGCTCATGTGCTCATTGCTGCGTCGTCTCTCTGCTCATGTGTCGCGTCCCCTCATAAAAGGTGGGGTCCCCCTCCCCGTGCCTGCTTTCTCTCTCTTCTATTTCTCTTCTATGAGGTTGAGGTCACATTTGCACCTCCCCCTTCCCCCTTTCCTGTCTCTTCTCTCTCTTCTCTACTGAGCCAAAGCCTGCTTTCTCTTCCCAAACCTCCACCAATAAAACTCTAGCTAGAGGTCATGAGAGTGTTGGGAATGACAGTACCGACTGTTCTGAGTCCTTTCCAGGTTGGTTGGCAGGACACTAATTCCCTAGCCCTTTACTTATCTGTGAATTAATTGCCTGAATTATTTATTATCCTGAATTAATTGCCCACTCCCTCTGGGCGTCTGTTTTCTTAAATTCTTTTCCTCACACATCTCCAGAGAGATTCAGCCTTGGAAGGTAGTCACTCCACATGGCCACTCAGTTCCTGTGGTCCTTAGCTGCCTCCTCACTGTGGGACTGTGAAGACAGCCAAAAAGTAGGCTGATTAAGGCCCCAACATGCTGTGTTTCTGTCTTGTCTTCTTCTTCTTTTTTTTTTTTGTCTTTCTATTTTCTTCTCCTTCCTACTATTCTTAGAACATCAGAGGGGCTTTTTTTTCACTTAGAAATCAGTTCAATGCTCTTCCAAGATATAGCATTGCAAAAACTGAATGGTTAAAAAAATACGGTTAAAACCAAAGGAAGTTATATGTTCCATTATAAAATAAAATAGGCAGTGTCAGTTATATCTTCAAATATCTGTTACAATATGAGTAATTTTTAATGAATATTTTCCTTTGTAGTTCATCTCAGTTTTTTTTTTAATTACAGGTAGAAAATCGGATAGTTGGTTTTTTTGTGTTGGGCTTGCATCATTTTAGAGAAAATATTACTTATAATTGTATTGAGTTTATATACTTTAAGTAAAATAATTTACAGAATTTTTGTTGTTGCTTACATGTTGTGTTTTGTTTACATTAATCTTTTTTTTTAAAAAAATTATTTATTTTACATCCTGGCTGCAGTTTCCCCTCCCTTCTCTCCTCCCAGGCCCTACCACTCACCCCCTCTTTGTTCTCACCCCCCAATCCGCTCCTCCTCCATTTCTGTCCAGGAAAGGGCAGGTCTCCCATGACACGCCATGCTTTGTTTAACGTTAATCCTAACTTCCAGTCTTTCGTTGTAATCCATTCACTGGGGACTCATATACATCAAACTAAATTTATAATTTATCCCCAAAATGCAAAGAGTCCTGATGAGTCATTGATTAATCCATCCATACATTAGTCTACCAATTGGCACATACTTATTGTGGTCCCCCTGTGTGGATTCACTTCCTTGGTTAACTGTCCATTTGATTTCAAGCTTTTAGATGTAGCCGGAAGGTTTCCCCAGTCCAAGCAGCCGCACTCTCCCACATTTCTCTGGTCCCGCCCAGCCTCGTGGTCTAGCAGCTACTTATAAAATAATCATTCAGAGGCTTTTATTAATTACCAATTCTATGGCCTATGGCAGTCTTCTTGCTAGCTAGCTCTTATAACTTAACCCATTTCCATTAATCTATAAGTTGCCATGTGGCCATGGTGTTACCGGTTTGCCTGCATCTTGCTTGTCCTTCAACAGGAGCTGGCATTTCTCTCTCCTTTCCTTTCTTCTTCCTGCCTCTTTCTTGGATTTCCTGCCTGGCTGTAACCTGACTTGCCATAGGCCGGAGCAGCTTCTTTATTAACCAATCATAGTGACACATATTCACAGTGTACAGAAAGATATCTCACGGTATTTAGGCATTGTTCTACTATGCTCCTGACCGCCTTTGATAACGTTCATCTTGATATCCATTGTCAGAGACTTTCAGCACAATTGTGTCAAGCATGCCTTTTACCTCCCATTTGCCTTGCTCAGTATTTTTATGATCATGCAGAGTTCAGAAATAGACATTCCAGATAGCAAACCTCTAGTATTCAGATTTGGTGCTTTTATGAATGGTTTTTTTTTTTACAAATTACATTATTTATAAAAGATTTAGAGGAGATTGTGAAAAGTGAGATTCCAAAACATTTTTGACAGCCAAAATGTCATTTTTAAACCTCAAACTGAGCATCATTCCCCATTAGCTGCACATAACCTCAGTTAAGCAACACCTTCTACATTTTAATGTCATTTCTAGGTGTAACCAAGGATTCATATTTTGGTTTAGTTTTTCTTCTATTCATTCAGTGAGAAGCTTGAATATACTATACTGTTTATTCTTTATCCTCTGTAATGAGCAGTACAGAGCATGACAAAACATTACTCAATATTCATCCAGTGACTGAATAAGCCTAGGATGCAGGGAGAGAAAACCATGAAAATAGCAAAGAGTTTATAGAGTACAGAAATATTAATGGTAGTTAGTGGATGACTAAGGAGTACAATGTAATGTCAAGGGAATTACTCATTTTTGCTACATTATAATTACATTTCCTTAAGGCAAGATTGGATTCCTCTATTATTTTATTTACAAATAAAGCTTAATACTTTAAACATATTGTCCTTTACTTTAAACTGAGAATGGTGCTTAAACTTACCTAAAAGTCCATGTTAAAATTTAGACCCTACACTAAAAATTATAGATAACACAAAATGAAAGAGGAACCATAAAATACAGAAAATATAATAGGAATCTGGCAAATAAACAAAGCCAAGTGAACATGCAGATAATTAATACCAAATATCACAATGACGTACCCATCTAAACACTCTGACTATTGATAAAAATGCAAATATCCAATGATGTCAATTAATGGGTGTGGAGTCCCAGGAACCACCATACACTTTGAGAGGTAACATAAATTCTCAGTCATTTGGCCCACAATGTGGCAATATCTTGAATACTTAAACATATTCTTGGTCCCTAAGTCAGCATTTGTAGTGCTTAAGAATTTTCACATTCACACAAGACATATAAACACATTAAAACAAAGAACAATGGGTAAGTAACATGGAATGTATTATGTAAAATTAGATGCTCTTAAACGATTGCAGCTGCCACCAGTTTCATCCTATCAATGTGAAAAACTTTTTAGTCATAGTATTAAATGAGACCAAGAAAGTAAATGGTGAAAATATCTTTGACTATATACAGAACAGAAGATGAAATTGTATTTTTTTTTGGGGGGGGTCTTCGAGGCAGGGTTTCTCTGCATAGCTTTGCACCTTTCCTGGAGCTCACTTGGTAGCCCAGGCTGGCCTCGAACTCACAGAGATCCGCCTGGCTCTGCCTCCTGAGTGCTGGGATTAAAGGCTTGCGCCACCACCGCCTGGCTGAAATTGTATTTTAAGCCTATGTATTTTAAGCTACATGTACACACAGCAAATGTCTTGTTGTGATATCTTGTGAGGAGTGTGGGTTTGCGTGGGTTGTGTGGAAGCCAAAGGACAATGTTGGGTATCATTCCGGAAGACCCTCCACCATTGTCTTTGATACAAGGTCCCTCAGTAGGCTGCAGCTCACTAACTAGGCTAAACTGGTTGTACAGAAGGCCCCAGGGATCATGTTTCCACTGCCCCTGTGCTGGGTGTAAAATCTAGTTTTTTTTTTTAGGTTCTGGGAACACATCTCAGTTGGCACACACTTTATCAGTGAGCTATCCTCTTTCCCCATGGTGTTACCTTCAAATTATCAGTATTTCAGTAGCACACACCAATTTTTTTTTTTTTGGTGAAGAAGCCAATCAAATCAATGTGTTTTCTTTTCTTCATCCGTTTTGTTGTGAAAAATAACATGCTCCAAAACAAGGAAAATTTATTTCAAAAAAATTTAGATCTTTGGAATGCAGAGTTTTCTCAAAGCAATTAGAGCCATTTATCATGTCTTTAACAAATTAAATTAAGAAGAAGAGGCTGGAAACTTGTAAGAGAAAAGATCAGGGAGGCTGCTGAGAGGTTATGTCCCCTAGGAAGTCAGAACTGCACTGATGAAGTCTCACAGGCATGGCTTCCTAAATAGGACTTGAACAGGACAAAACAATAGCCACGCTAACATGGAAATGGGGAAGCTCACAAGGCCTCAACTCTAAACAAAGAAGTACAGGCAACTAAGGTATGCTGGGTAGCTAAGGAAGGCTGGGTAGCTAAGGCAGGCTGGGTAGCTAAGGCAGGCTGGGTAGCTAAGGCAGGCTGGGTAGCTAAGGCAGGCTGGGAGCTAAGGCAGGCTGGGGAGCTAAGGCATGCTGGGTAGCTAAGGCGTGCTGGGAGTAGGACAAATAGTTTTTCCCAGGGAAAAGCACACCAATCAGTTATCCAATACCATCTGCCTTGAAAAAAAATATATATGCACACACACACACACACACACACACACACACCTTTTTACAGACTAAAAAGGCAGTATTTATATATTGAGAGTATATATATATATATATATATACACATATATATATATATATATATATGTATTCAACAAAAATTAATGAAAATAGAGATCATGAATTTGAAAGAGCAATGAAGGTCTAAGGGAGGAAAAGGAAGGAAGTAATGACATAATAATTATAATCTCAAAAAGTAGCAAGTATATGAAAATATATAAAGTTAATTAGAATGTGACATTTCCATACTTCATCATGATATATCACTCTTTACTATATAGCCACAAATTTTCTGTAGAAACTAACATCAAGAGTTGAACCCATGGGGTAGGTGATTTAGCTCAGTGGTAGAGCACTTGCCTAGCAAGCGCAAGGCCCTGGGTTCGATCCTCATCTCCAAAAAAAAAAGAGTTGAACCCCATTTCCACAAGCTTTGTGTGTTGGGTGGCCTTTTGAACCCTGTAATCAACGGAATTTACCAGAACTTATGTGTGTATGTAGAAACTGAATCCTTAAAGAAACAGAGCTTTTCAGTATTTTTCCTTTACTCTGCTAGTATACTCCTTTAAGGTCAGTGTACACAGAATCTGTTCTAGAAAGAAATGGTGAATAAAAGACAGCATCAACTATCAGGCAGGGGAGAGAGATCTGTGTAGGCCTTATGGCCCAATATAACCTCAAATAATCATATGAGGGGAATCGGGTAAGTTAGCATAAAGATCAGTGGCTAAGCACTGAGTTTTCCTGGTTCATCTGAACCAAAAGCTAACCGATAGAGGACCTAGCCGACTCAGTACTTGGAAGAAAGGAGTTACTATTGAAAGGGAAAGCAAAGCAAAACAGTCAAGAAAATAAAAACCTTTAAAACATGATAAATTAATTGGCTTTAGGGTGCTGTCAAACAGAACTTAAAAATGAGTAAGAAATCTAATAATCTAATAGCTAAACCTAAGACACCAGCAAGGCGCTTACCATAGGATAAAGACCAATTTGTGATAGCTGTGGCAGAAAAAACACTAGAAATATTGGCTACAGGAAACCAAAGGGCTTCTTGAGGCGGCCATCTTGACTTAGTATCTATCCATCCACCCATCTGTCATCTGTTACTCTGGACCTGGCTGGCTCTGTACCTCACCTCAGAGATCTGGTATCTTGCCTCTGTGGCTTCCACTGCCCAGCCTCTGCAGCCTTACTCAACAGCAGGGCTTGTCTGGACCTGCTTGCCGCCTGCAGCAGCTCTGCATGCCTCCGGCAGCTCTCCAGCGGAGTGTGTTAATATCTTCTCCAACCACCTGAATCGGCATCAGCTCTCTGTGAGGTCTCTGAAATCTGCAGACACTTTAATCCCTTTGTGGCCATTGAATAGCCTAGGTGTGTGTGTGTGTGTGTGTGTGTGTGTGTGTGTGTGTGTGTGTGTATGTGTGTGTGATGCATATATATATACATATATATAATTAATCATAAATGTATAAAATTATTGTTCGATATGTAATGTGTAATCTGAGAAATAATATTAATAATTAAGAATAGAATAAAATGGCCTATTTTTTCCAGTGGTCAGCTGTCAAGGAAAGTTGATACATTTTGGTAAATTCCAGACAGTAAAAATGACACAGTTGGTGAATTTATTGCTAGTCCATAAATTTGACATCACGGAAAGACATAAATATGTCCATCTATATTTCTGTCATAGCATGCTCATGTTCTCTGCCCTGAGATTTATAACATTCCATATACCAGTCATGCTGTATGAACAGGGTTATGCTCTGAGAAGTGTGTCCTTCAGTAGTTTTGTTACTGTGTTAATATCAGTGTTTTTAACAGAAGCTAAATTGGCTCCAGTCCTGCTAGGCAATATGATTTTATGGGATTGCCTTGGTGTATACATTCTGCTGTTGATGGAAACATCTTTATGCAGTGTATGTCTGTACAGTGTTTTATCTTGTATGTAAAACAAACAGCAATTTTGGTACACACTGGAGTTTGATAAACACTAATCTGAGAAAAGAACAAACTAAGTATTTCTTTGCAGATGTTCAAGTAATCAACCATTCTGCATTTAGAATAGCCCTTGAATCACTCAAGATTACAAGGATGGGTGGGGAATTTCAAGATGTTTCTGCCTGCCTGCACTGTTAATTCTATGCTGTTTCAGTGTTAATCTGATATAAGTTTTGAAATGTCAACTGTTTTTATAATGAGATATTGGGATGCCTTGTATGGATATGTAGCTTGTAAAGATATCTCCTGAGTGAAATAATTTGAGGGTATCACTGCTCTGAATTGAGACTTCTATGTGATATTTTTTACTTTTTACAGAGAACATTATTGATTTACTTACATCACCTATAGTTAATATGTAAAATCTGATATATTTTTAAGTATTTGCATACTTTTGCAAGATCACGATGAATATAAAAACATTTCAATAACTCTCCAAAGCTTCTCAGTAACTCTGCTCTGCCCTCTGGCCCCCACTGCAGTTAGGCTACTGTTGACCTGCCTTCAGTGAGCAGATTAAATTGCTTAGACTAGATTTTTATATTGACAAACTAAAGTAGCATGCACTTAATTTCTCTAGCATTTCTTTATTCTTCTTCAATGTAACTATTTTCAACAACTGCCTTTGCTTTCTTTTCACCAGTTTTACTGAAGGGCAGAGCAGAGGGGCTGTTGACACTGTCAACCAGAAAAACAAGCAGATATACAAACATCAATCCCTTTGTGTCTTAGAAAGAAGTCTCCTATAGTTATTTTCCTATATATTTCTGAAGTTATATTTCCTAAGTCAGATATCTGGCCCCTCTCACAGTCTGTTTCTAGTACATGTGTTTCCTATAGAGGCCTCACGGTTTTCCTTATCTCTCCCCACGATTCTTTGTACTGAAAACCAGTGACTTAACTCATGTTTTAATCTAGTCTGTTTTCCTTGACATCTGAAGCTTTTGTGTCACTCTTCATCTTGTGTGTGTGTGTGTGTGTGTGTGTGTGTGTGTGTGTGTGTGTGGTGTGATCACCTGGGGACAGCAAAGCACAGCAAGGTTTTCAAAGAGTTGCCTTTGACTTCCCCACTCTTTCTATTACACTCTACTGGTAGCTCGCACAGGTGTTAGGGTCCACTAATTATCATTTGATTCCAGTATTGATTATGGTAATGCCCTTGCGGTCTAATACGTTCCCCCATATGATCCATTTAGATGGGGGCTCCTTTGTATGTGGACTTTCTAAAAATCATCTTTGAGGTTAGTGCTTTTAAGGTCTCTCTGTTTCTCTTTACTGCTGCCCATTGACCCTTAATCACTTAAGTCCTAATCTCCCTCTTCCATATTCCCATTGTCTAAAAGTGACCTTCTTCCAGATTGTTCCCCCACTCTACTTTCTGTGATGTTAGTTGGCTTGAGTAGAGCTTTAAAGCTTGCTGGCTTAATGTCTTGTTTCTCGGTTCCAGTAAAATCCTTGGCACAGTGCATCAGCAGGATGGGAGTGCAAGTGGACCACACCCTTGGAGTAACTCTCCAGCTTGATGAGCATGATGCTGGGTGGCACAACCACATTTGGGTTTCATATTTTCATATACCATTATGGAATTTCTATGAGCAAGCTGAGACAAAGACTTTTTTTTTTTAATTCATGAAGTGTCATCCTCAATATTCCTTCATTCCTTTGAAATATATTCTGTGTGTACATATGTTTGTTGGAGTGTGTATGTCTATATGTGGAGGCCAGAGGAGGACATCTTCCTCTATCGATCTCTGCCTTACCACCCTGAGACAGTGTCTCTTACTGACTCTAGAACTCACCATATGTTGGGTAGGCTGGTGGCCAGCAATACTCAGGATTCTTCCTATCTCTTGTTTCTCTCCTTCCACACAGATTGGGTTGTAGACATAACTGGCTGTCCAGGGTTCCCGGGATTTGAAACCAATTCCTCATGGCTATTTAATAAACACTGTTACCCTCAGAGGACCTCTCCAGCCTCTTGGTCTTCCTTCCTTCCTTCCTTCCTTCCTTCCTTTGAGCTTCCATTTAAGATTGATGCTGACTGAGAGAAGAGAGTTCAGCCTTGAATTCTCCAAGACATGATATGTGAGTGATAGTTTTCCTCTTTTGAGATGCAGGAGCAGCTCCTGCATCCCTTTGTGAAGGTTTGGGGGATAGAACATCTTGCCATATGGCCATGTCTGCCCCGATGGAGTTTTTGTCCCAAGAAGCCAGGGTTGTGAGAAGATGGAGCCTGAGTCTCATACGTCTTCTGTCTTTCAGATACTCATTGTCCTCATTAAAATTGAAGAGATGTTCTTGAATAACCATTTATTCATTTCCTGCATGCCCCCAAGACAATTCCCAGTGACCTTAAAGGATTACTTACCCTTTGTTTTATTTTAATGAGTTTCACTACAATGGTTGAGTCTCTGGGACGTGAAGTTATCCATGGTGTAGCTCACATAGTCATTCCAGAATGCCTGTTTTCAGTTTCTATAACTTATAAAGCCACTACAGACATTATTGTCCAAAGTTTGGTAAAGCATGTGGTTTCATCTTCCATGGAGAAAACATGGCAAAGCTTCAGGAGGTAGGGGAGGCATGACATTTGTGTCTTTAACTTTTTAAGGAAGTATTAACTTGTTTTCTAAGATGTTTGGGACACTGATTTTTGTCTTGAGAATATATAAGATATGCAGTTTCTCTGCAACATCTGTAATGTTTGGTATGGTATAATTTTGTTTGTTTGTTTTGTACTTGGACTTTATGACAGACATTAAAGTATCTCACTATGGCGTTTGTTCAACTTTCCTGATGATCAATTATATTAATTCATTTTATGTATGTATTTGCCTTCTATAGCTTTAAGAAAGTATCACTTCAAATCTTTTTTTTAATTTTTAAAAATTTATTTTCTTACTAATGACTTTAGTGTTCAGTGTGTCTTTTAAATTATTTTTGAGTGTTTAACTTTTTAGTTTTTAGTGTTTCTATACTAATTAGATTGTTATATTAATTTTAGCATATAACAAATTCAAGTTTTTAAATTAAATGTAATTAATTAAAATACTTTTTTTTTACAAGTGGGGTTTAACAGAATTGCTTGTAAAATTTATAAATAGTATAAAACACAAACAGGAGGATCTAGAATAAAGTTTTTCATACTGAATGATTTGTGAGCTAAAGTAATTTTCCCTTTTTTCTAAGCCTCTATACTTGTGGGATTCTTTATTATTAAAATTTATTTTTAATAATTTCATACATACATAAAACAAATGCTGACCACTCCCATGCTCTCTCTCTTGTCTCCTTCCTGACCCCACAGCAAACACTTCAGCTATTTAGGATTTGCTTTTTGAGAGGTGGCTCCTACCTTCAAAGGGCAGGTTTAAATATAAGATGGTCTTATTGACCCTTGGTTCATTCTAATTCACTGACTCATTTTCTACCATGATAGATACAAGCCTAGATGAATTACAAATGTCTTAACAAATAATGACAATTCAATTGGTCTTGATTGACAGTCTTATAATTAATTACAAAAAAGAAAATACTTTAATTTGTACATCCTTGCTGATCAATTTCTTATTTTTATAAATGAAGTTTCTATCTCTGGATGTTTGTCCGTTTTATCTTTAAATTGTGTTAATCCAGGTTAAACATTCAGCCTTTAGTAAAATAGACAAATGTCTCTTCCTGGAATCTGCCAACATCTAAATTAGTTTCTTTTTCGGTCTGAATCTGTAAATGATTTCCTTCTTGTAGATCTAGGCTTTCTCACTTCCTTTTCCATTTTGAGAAGTTAAAAAATAATAGATGCAGTGTCTGCTTAATTATTATCTTCCAGCTTTTTAATAATTTCTTTGATTATTTCTGGCATGTTTCTGAAAAACTCTTTGGAGTTCTCTTGAGGTCTTTTGCTCAGGCTGCATGATCAATTGCTTCACAAAGTACACAGCTGTCCCTTTGAACTTCAGTGTTTTATTGAGTTTTCTTCCTATTCTTGGATTCAAGTTCTTTATTTGATTTTTTTTTGATTCACTAATTTTCATCAATTAATAACAGAAGAAGGGAAGCTACTGTCCCACACACCATTAATGGTTATGAGTAAAACCTACTCAATCTCAAAGCAGAAAACACATAAAAGATTTATTTTCTCACAAAATTCTGAAAATACACAGTTGCATTTAAGGATTTAATAGCATGATCACAGCTCATTTTCTCTGTGTCTCAGTTTGAATTGCATGTGTACTCTATTAAAAATGTCTATCTTTGCCTCATGGTTGCTAAAAGATCTGAACTTAGAGCTATCAGGGATTAAAACAAGATTTTCTCTATATTAGTAGCTTCCCCATACCAGAAATATACTGAGACTATCTCTCATGGAAGAAAGGGGTCATTTGTAAATTTCTGGTCTAATTAGCATAGTCAAATGAGGAGGGCATGTTGATAGTCTTATGACAGTGCATTTGCTCCTGGGATTAAGAATTGTATGTAACATTATTCTAACTATTCAAATGGACCTTGGAGAGGGAGAACTTCCTAAATGTAAATCTATCCGATCCAGAGTCCTAGGCATTCTTACCCTCTTCTTTGTTGGTCAAGTACAAATCCAGGCAAGTACTGAGTTGTGCTTGGATCCCGTATTACCTCTGTTGATCACACACATCACCATCTGAATGCCCTTCCCCAGGTTTGCTAATACCTGTCTACACTATTACTATGGTAGCTGCTGCTTGTGGTATAGGTAAGTTGAATTTGAGCTCGTCTCGAGGAGGTAGAAGCAGAGGGTGCTGACTCAGCTCAGGCATCTAAATGTTAAGTATAAACTATATAAATCCAAATATTGTTTTACTTTGACACACATTTCCTTATTTCAATTTCTCTCTTGTTCTTTATTTCTTATGTTCACTACTTTGCCGGAGTGTAGTCTATGGACAGCTCCTTCTAAGAATACTTCATGCCTCTAGACCATACTGCTTAAACTTTGATTTCTTGTTTGCTCATACAGAAATGAAGCAATATCTTTTACTTCACTGATTAGACAAAACACTATTAACTAAATCTCTGTCTTCCCAACCTTTCAAGATTTTTGGCTATTGGGACATATCTGTGTATATACTATTGTCCAGTAAATTCATTTTCATTTATGTATTGAATTAAAAAAACATGTTATTTAGCATTCTATTTTAATTATTATAATTTAGTTAGATGCTTCTGGGATTCAGAATTCTTCCTTGTTTCTTCTACTCTTGATTCCCAAAGGTTCTTTTCCATTATAGTTTTGACTGGAATACAGTTTCAAATAGATTTTAAGGACACATTTGCATTTTTAAGCATTGTTTTTCTTTTACTTGCTCATGGCCCTTAATTAGTACCAGTGTTAATATTTTCCACCAAAATATTTCTTTAGATATTGATTCATATTTCAGGATTAGAATATTGTCTAATCCATTGCTGGTGCAAGTGCAAACTTGTACAGCCATTATGGAAATCACTGTTGTGGTTCCCCAGGGAGACAGAAATTGATCTTCTCAAGATCCATCTCTTGGCCGTAGACAGAAAAGATGGCTTACCTTACCACAGAAACACTTGTTCAATCACATTCATTGCTTCTCTATTCATAATAGCCAGAAATTGGAAACAATCTAGATGCCCTTCACCATAATAATAGATAAAGAAAATGTGGTACATTGACTCAATGGAGTATTGTTCAACCATTTGAAAAAGATGAAACTCGCAAGTACATTAGATGGAACTAAGAAAAACCATTCTTAGAGAGGTAACCCACACCCAAGAAGACAAACATGGTATATATTAGTTTATATGTGGATATCTAAGCAGGCTACATTATGTAGAACCACAGAGGTCTGGTGTATAGTAAGAGACTGGGAGACAGATAGATCTAGTTAAGAAAACAAAATAGAATAAATATTGATGGATGGGGAAAATTAATAGGAGGATCAAATGGGAAGTGGGAGGTAAACAGAGTGGAAGGAAGGCGTATAGTGACAGACAACTGAAATCAAGGACCATTTGAGTGATAGTACAGAAACCTAACGCAGAAGCTTCCTAAAGTATGTGCATACATGAAGGTGATCTTAATGAAATCACCAAATAACAGGGAGACAGAGGTCCAACTGGATATTTCTCACCCACAAATAAGCTTCCAATACTAGGAATGGGTAACACCTGATTGAGTTGTTGGCAAGAGGGTTTCCATGAGAATCCTTCCTTGGTACCAGAAGGTTCTCTACATGTTACCAAGGAGAAATTCAAACACCAACCAAGTTACTAACCCTTCCCTCTCCAGTGGTGTTCTGCCTACCAAACAGACAAAGGCAATGTGGCACAACACTTGTAGGAGTAACCAACTCACATCTGATTTGATTTAAAACTCACTCTAAAGAGATGGAATCCGTACCTAATGCTGCTTGGGTGATCAAGACCCTGAGACTTGACAGCCCAGGGACCTAGGGGAAAACTAATATTGCTCTTCTCTTAAAGGATTATAGCAATAAAATGACCCCTAATGACATTCTGCTATACTTACAAGTCACTGCCTTGCTCAGCCACCATCAGATAAGCTTCCTCATGCAGTAGATAGGAAAAAATACATACCAGCAGCCAGACAATGTGCATAGAATGAGATATTAGAACTCAGCCTTAGATGGTATATCTTCATCAAACCCCTCCTTTCATGGCTCAGAGAACCCTGCAGAAGAGGTCGTGGAAAGGGTGTAAGAGCCATAGGGACTGAAGGACAGCAAAACAACATGGCCCTCGAAGGCCATGTGATCAAAGCTCATATGAACTCACAGAGACTAAAGCAGCATGTATAGTCTTTATGGGTCTGCACCCTATGGGGTCCTAGAGCAGAAAGAGAAGTAGGCACATGCCCCCATCTCTAACCCAGATGCTAGCTCCAATTTATCACCACTTGCAAATGAGAATTTGTTTTACTCAAAGGGAGCATCCCTGGGGAGACAAACTCCTGTTAATGGCAGGCTGCATGCTCAGCAGGAGATGGCCAACTGAAAAAGGAACTCTGTGAGAACTTTGGAGGTGGTTCCTTGTCTCATGATGCTGTGTCAAAGCTTTTAATCTTTTTCTTTCCTTTGTCCTTTCTTCCTTCTTTTCTTTTAAATTTTTATTTTATTTTCACTTCTTTTACCTATAGGTCATTTGTGTGTGTGTGTGTGTGTGTGTGTGTGTGTGTGTGTGTATTTCCAGTTTACTGTTTCTATTGGATTCCCAAGTATAAGCATGAATGTGTCTCTGCTTCTATATCTGTTTCTTGTGCCTTTTCTTGGGTTATTTTCCTTTTTTTTGTACTGTTATACTCCAGTGTACTTGGTTTTGTCATATCCTATCATTTTTTTAGTATTATCCCTTAGAAGCTTTTTTCTTTTGTAATGAGAGAGAGAGAGAGAGAAGGGGAGTGGATCTCGATGGCAGAAGAGATGTGGAGAAACTTGAAGGAGTAGAGGCAGGGCAAACCATAATTAGAATATATTACATGGAAGAACTCTATTTTCAATAAAGGAAAACTCATTGTGTAGAGTTATGTATTTTTCTTTCCCCTTTTCTTATTTGATAAATCTTAGGAATCCTTAAAAGATCAAATAATTATTGCAAATGAAGTTTATGTTGTACAAAACAATATGAGCAAATATTAATTATCACTACCAATGTAGATGTGCTTTCAACTGAGTTGAGAAGTAACCAATGAAATTTCTTTTCCCCCTGCACTTTATATACTGAAAAAAGAATTGGCCTAGATATTTGGCTTACTCTCAAATATGACATTTTGAAAAATTACTCTATAATACTATCCTATTTCTTTGACAGAGAGAATATGGAGAAAATGATTAGATTCTTAATGATTAGTGGAAAATAAATTTGATTTATATGTGGAGTTATTTTGGACTATATCAGAAATGTTTTCGCATCATTTTAGCTTCTTACTTAAATGGCTATGGTGATTTATAGAATAAACATCCAGTCAGATAACTTTCAAGAATGTTATTTATCCATTCTCCCAAACACTGTATGTCAAAATTTCCTGTGTACTCATGCATTTCCTGCAGTCTCGATGATCAACTTTTCACAACAAAACATTGCTGTTGCCAAGATGTTGGATTAATGACTATGTTTATCTTCATAGCAATGGAAAATATTAAACAATACAGAATTCTAAGCTCAGAGAGCTGACTAATGCTGCAGAACTAGTTGAAATGTGCCTAACTCAAGCAACGTGTCTTGAAAAACTGTAAAATAATATTGACTCTTTCTGGTTGCCAGTCAATGTCAGAAAACATATTTTATGCCAGCAAAATTACTTTTGTTTCCCTTTGTATATGTTAATCCCATATTCTATTGGAATATTAATGCAAAATTAAATATGTTTTTAGCTACTACTATAATTTGAGCATGTTTCAACCTGTCAAGTTCTTAGCAGTATGAATAACATGAACTAGGAGGATGTTGTGATTGGCTTTTTAAAACAAAATGTCTTTTTCATAGCTGGTTTCTTACATACAGACTATTTTACAAAGAGCAATGTCCACCTGGATAAAAGTTCAGGCTGAGCATAAGCAGTTTTGAAGGCACCAGAAGAATGTGAGCAACCAGGTCTAATTGGCTGTCATAATACAGGGAGACCAGAACTCAGGGTTGAATCTGCCTAGAAGTATTCAACTAGGCGTTGGCTTCTGGAAAATAGGTCTTGGTGTAATAGAATGATTGTTGTCATTGCTTTATTTTATTGTTCTGACGAAGTAGTCTTAAGGCATGTTTCCATTTGTAGTATATTATTAAGTACCAGAAGCAGTCATGGGAAGGCATTCTGTCTACCTGAAAGAGGAAATCTGGAGACAGTGGAGAGTGAAATGTTGAACTTGGCAACAACCAGAACTACCTGCAGGAATTTGCCTCATTGAAGAAAGACAAAGCGAGGCCACATCCTCAGCTTGATCAGAGACCACAAACCTCGTTTTGCCTGATTACAATTGATTCAACACCCAAGAAAGAAAAAATAGTTACTGGTTTGCTGGGGGATGTCTTTCTATATGCTGTGAATACATGTTGCTCTGATTGGTTAATAAATAAAGCTGTTTGGTGAGGCAGAATAAGGTGAGGTGGTAGATTCCAAGCAGATAGACAGGAAGAGAAAGGAGAGGCCATCCCGCCATCCAGAGAGCAGCATGTAATGGCACACAGGTAAAGCCACACATGTGGCAACATATAGACTAATAGAAATGGGCTGAGTTTAGTTATAAGAGCTACCTAGCAAGAAGCTTGAGTCATAGGCCATGGCCATACAGTTCGTAATTAATATAAGCCTCTGTGTGTTTATTGGGTCTGAGCAGCCACGGGACCAGGTGGGACACAGGAAGACTTGTAGCTATACAGGTGGATTGAGCAATTCCAACTATGATGAATCCAGAAAGAAACAATCAAATTACTCCATCTTCCTATGTGTTATTTCATTGCAGTTGGGACCTGATGATTTATGACAGAAACTATCTGCATAGCCAGTGTGTATGTGGGCTTGGTAGGATTTAATGAGTTGTAAGATAATTCATCTCCCCAGGCTTAGATTTAAATCAAACTGTAAAAAAAATTGATTCATCAGGAAAGAAGGTTTTTCTCTAAACAATAAGAATAATTTGTTCTCTTCTCTCCTTCAATCCTCAGTAAATTTCTGTTTGCATGCATGCTCACTTCCATCACAAAATGTAGCCTGGAGTTTTTCAAAAACTAGTCTATTCACCACCAAGAACTGGTTCCTATGAACCCTATATGTGTTTAATCAATAGTACATCATTATGTATTTAGAATGTCTCAGAGTAATGAAAAATTTAGACGATGGTCAGCTGCGAGCATCTTTGTTAACATACATGGCTGTAGTATTCTCTTGTGTGTGTGTAGGGTCTATCAACAATGGCCTAGATGTTTTCAGCATCAAATTCATACTTCCTTATAGAGTATTTGTCAAGGCACAGGAATTCATAACTTTCCTCACACTGCTCTCACACAATATCTAAGTAATTTGAAATTTTAGAGTGTATTTGCAAACAATTATTTCATCTGCCTATATTTGCTACCCTTCTCTAAAGAGAAGTAAATGGGCAAATACACAAACAGAAATTTTGTAGCTTTTTACATGGGGTATATATAAGTCTCTTTATCTAAAATGGAAGGTTATTAATCATGTATTCAGTAATGAGCTTTTTAGTCTGCAGGAGGAAGGGTTCTAGGAAAACCATGAGTGATTGAGATCTCCTTCCTTCCTTCAAGGAGCTCATAATCCAGCAGTTTAATTAGGACAGGAGGAAGAACAGTTAGTTTTAACAAATTCCTAGAAATGACTGAAAATTGCTAATAGCTACTTCTACTACACTTTCCACAAACTGCCATTGTATTTGTTAATTGTGATGGACATTCACGACCATCTGGAATGACAGTCCCAGGAGATTCCATGCCCTCTTCTGGTCTCTGAGGCACTAGATTGCAGGTGGTGTGCAGACATAGACATACAAGCAATAACCAACCAAACAAACAAACAAAAAGACCCTTCCTTCCACATTAAAAACCTGCATTCAGCACCCATAAACATAAAAAAAATTAAAAGTAGTTTAAAACTTTCTCCTTAAAGTCCAGATGTGAGCAGTCTCTAGGATTTCAATAAAGACCTTCAGTCATGAAAACCCTAGTCATTTCTAGATTCTGTTCCACTAACATTAGGGTGTGACTTACTTCTCCATGCCAAAATCAACACTCATTTGAAGGGTCAAATCCTACAAGGCAGTCTGAAGAAAAGAGGCAAGGCAGACATATACTGTCAACTTTTAAAATCACCCAGGAAATACTACACACAACGCTTAAACACCAAGCCCATTGGCCAGCTTATATTCATTAAAATGACACCCAACTTCTGAATGGACAGTGGTTAATTCCAAGTTCATTATTATCAGTGGTTTAAGATAACAATTGGGAATTGCAGCAGACAAGTGGGAATCTTTGTCATAGTTTGTATTTAGGTATTGCAACTGTATACTCATGTTCTTTATGTATTAACCTTGAGCAATAATCATTTTTCCTCTTCACATTACAGATATGGGGTACAGTGTATTAGCATTTGTGTCTTCTATATGTCCTTGAATTCACAGAGATCCAGACGGATCTCTGCCTCCCAAGTGATAGGATTAAAGGTGTGTGCCACCACTGTCTGGCCTCTATGTCTAATCTAGTGGCTGGCTCTGTCCTCTGATCCCCAGATAACGTTTATTAGGGTGCACAATATATCACCACAGATCTCCCAAGTTCAACTTTTTTGCTGATTGACTTTTTGTTATTTGACAATTTCATACATGAAATTATGTATACTGATTTATTCCTCCTCTCAAACCCTTTTATTTTCTTCCTACCCCTGTCCACACCTCTACTCCTTTCCCAGATTTATTATTTAAAGTTGTGCTTTGTGACCCATTTAGTTTAACCAAGGCTACATGTGTGAACACTGGATTGGAACTGTCCCTTAGAGCCTGAGGACGTCATCTCTGGGTAAGTGAATGAAGACAATGCTTTTTTCTTTCCCCAAATCTATCAGTAGGAAGTAATTGAGGAGGACACTGGGAGAGTGTAAGCCCTGGAGCCTCTACTCTTTCTGGGACTGTCAACTGGCCTATTCTGATGCAATTCCACTGCAGGTATCCTCAGCTGCACTGAGTTCATGATTGTAGTCACTGTGTCTAGATAAACTCTTATGCAAACACATTAGCTTTCCTGTATGTGGCAACCTGCTGTTAAAACACTTTCATAAAACTATTAAAAATTAGCCAGTGAGGAAACATTGCCCTGGACCAGTAAGAAGGCGGCTCAGCAGGTAAAAGCATTTGCTGTTGAAGTCAGATAACCAGAGTTAAATCCACAGAATTCCTGGGGAAGGGAGAAAACCAACATTCCAGTGTTTTCCTTTGCCCTCTGCATACAATGTGCCACCCCCCTCCACATATACATCATACATGTATACACTCAGTGAACACAAAAATATTTTAAAGATGCATATCAGAATCTCAACTCTCTAAATCTGATGGCTTCATTTAGAAGGCTTGAACTCTAAAGTCCGTTTATTTTTTTGTTTGTTTGATTGTTTTATTTTTGTTTTTCGAGATAGGGTTTCTCTGTGTAGCTTTGCACCTCTCCTGGAACTCACTTTGTAGCCCAGGCTGGCCTTGAACTCACAGAGATCCTCCTGGCTCTGCCTCCTGAGTGCTAGGATTAAAGGTGTGCACCACGACCGCCTGGCTAAAGTCTAGATTCTTATAGGGAGCGGGTACTTACTATTTTTAAAAAAGATGTTAAAACTCACCAAAAACTAAAAAGTAGATTTTAAAAAAAGAATCAACTGACCTTCTTTAAAATTCTTCTTTTTTAGAAATAAATACCTGTCTAGTGATTAAATGGCAGCAGGGTGACATTCTAGTTTTAATGCCATGAAGAGCAGACTGTTATGCACCTGCTGCTGCCCTGGACTAATTTTTTCTGTGGCAGTTCTCTATTGTAAAACACATGTCTCTGCGGGGAGGGAAGTTCTTTAAGAGTATTGCACACTCACTTTCTTCACTCACCACCTACCTTATCCGCCTGCTCTCTGGGGTTTCCTGAACCTGTCCTGGACCTGAGGATTCAGCCTCACTATGGGCTTTTTCCTTCCCTACTTAGTGGGCTTAACTTTTGAGACACATGACACACGTCAAGTGTAGGTTGCTGTATCAAGTCCCTTCTTGATTGATTCTGAGTCACATGTTGGATAGGCATGCTTCCACAGCCTGGCAGGCATGACACATGTCTGACTATGTCTACTTAGACATCATTGACCCAACAAACCAGCTTCCAAGTTCTGATCTGTATGACTGCATTTGTGCCAAGGTCACAGCTTCTGTAGGCTATGTCTAGTCAGTGATTAAGTGTGGTAAGACCATGACAGACCTTTTCTCAGATGTGTGGGACTAGTAATTCTTGCCTTCCCCATTGACTGCTCTGCTTTACTGGGCTTGGGCTCAGAGTAGGCTAAGACAAGCTCATCCACACTCCATCTGTCTTCACTCCATCACACCGGTATCATAATCTAGCTATTTCTCAAATCTCTCTACTTATTCTTCATTATATTTTAGATGAATTTCCTCTATGGAAATAATTGCATATTTAGTCCTGTTTTAGGACAGGGTTAAATCTGCTTCTCACAGGACCCAGAATAAAATGCAATATCTCTTCACATATTGTTAACTAGGCCTTCAATTATTTCATGTTGTACTTTCACGTTTTCCGGTTCCTTTCTACACTGGATTATGATCATTTTGTCTTTAGGAATTGGCAGCTTTTTCCTCTACTATAGTTCAATATTTATGAAGCGTTCAATATTGTTTGTCAAATGGAAGACTAAATCCCTCACTTTGCTGAGCTATCAATCCTACAGACAAACATGAATAAATCTATTTAAAAATTGACTTACTCTAAGTCATTGTGGTTGCTACAGGATACCGAAAGCTACTAAGATAGATCTCCATTTTTTTCACATCTTAATTTTAAATCTGGAGAAGAAATATAAATATGTTATTTTAAAGGTGCATGCATACAAATGTTTGAGTTGACATATGTGTATGTATTTGTGTGAAAGAAGTGATGTCATGATACTTAGAGGGAAAATAGTAAGAATTCATCTTGGATTAAAGATAGTGCTCAGTTAGTGATAGTACTTCATGTGGTGAGACACAATTGTTAAACCAGATAGTGAAAACAGGACATAATAAATAGTGTAGGAGAACTGCCTAATGCAAATGTTCATGGAGCCAGTGGGCATAAGCAGACTTTGATGCCCACCATGAAGTTAACTGAGGATACTAAGATTATGGGCAGCTTTAAATACCACACTAAGGAATTGTTTCAGAAGCTCTTTCCTTCTATTCTCTGTACAATGGCTACCAACACTGACCTCTTGCTGTCCCAGGGATACTACATGTAAGTATAGCTCAAGGCCTGTTCACTTACTTAAGCTCCAGTATGATTAATTTTGTCTCTTTCTTTGGCTTTTTACTCAAATGTTATTTTATTAACTCTTCATTTACAGGACATTCTTACTAAGTCGTCAAACACATTCCAATACTTTATGGCATGCTACATTAGTATACTCCCCATGAGCCTTCTAAGTATTGTATAAAGTTGTTTAATTTTATATAACAATTAAAATGTCAATTCAATAAGATCACATAATTATACTCTTATTCATTATTGTATTTCTATTACAACTAGTAGTTACTATGTACTATGCAATCAAGAACTAATGTCTGAATAAATTTAACTAAAGAATCAAATGGGATCCAAATGTGGGTGACAGTTGTGTGGCTTGATCTGTTTGTGGGCCACTGGCAGTGAAACCAGGATACATTATCCTGGGTACAAGAACTAGCTTTTTAGTGCCCATTCCCTATGGTGCGATGCTTTGCTCAGCCTTGATGCAGCAGGGAGGGGCTTGGTCCTGTCCCAACTTGGTATGCCAGCCTGTGTTGACTCCCCAAGGGAGGCCATGCCCCCTATGATGAGAGAATGGGGGGTGAGATGGTGGGAGGTCGGGGGGAGCTGGAGAAGGGGCAGGAGGGGTAACTATGGTATGTAAAATGAAAAAAAAATTAAATAAAAAAAGAATCAAATGGAAGTTTCCTTATGAAGATGGGTAGATTATAAATAGTACAGTGAAAAATGCACGCAGTTATATCATACATATATATTTATGTTATATATTATATACTGTATATTGAAGAAATGCATAGATAGATAGATAGATAGATAGATAGATAGATAGATAGATAGATAGATAGATAGATAATCATTAGAATAAGTCACCTGGAGCCAGAGTTACAATGAGAGGTAAAGAAAGCAGGTAGTAGTTGATCATTCTAAGCCAACTATGGTCAAACTGAACATGGTCACAAATAACAATAGAATTCAAAGTAGAATCATCATCAGTGAGTGAGACAATTCTGGAGAAATCTCCTGTCTCTAGTTCACATCTACTAAATCTGAAAATTAGAAAATAGTTTGTCAAAGATTGTATTTTAACAGATTCTCCAGGGATTCTAAAAACACTAAAGTTGGACAAAAATATCTATCAATATCTATGTATCAATCTATCTGTTTATCTATGTACCTATATATGTGTCTATGTATCTGTCATCTATCTATCTATGATCTATCTAGCCATCCATCTTTCTGTTATCTATCTATCTACCTACCTACCTATCTATCTATCTATCTATCTATCTATCTATCTATCTATCTATCTGTCTGTCTTCTATTGTCTCTCTCTTCTCCCCCTCTCCTTCTCTCTCTCTCTCTCTCTCTCTCTCTCTCTCTCTCTCTCTCTCTCTGTCTTTCTGTGTATTGGAGTCAGCTTGATTATTTTATTTCAATTCATATGTACACTAACGTGAGCATTTTGATATATGACAGAAGATATATGAAGAATATTACTGAAAATTACTTAAAAATTAGGAATCTTGCATATGAAAACTAACAGTTCCACTTAAAATGTAGAAATATAGAAAGATAATTTTAAGGAAAAAAACAGTATTTTAAAATTACATTGCAGTTTATCTATCAATAATTGATCTACCTATTTATTTGTGTGAATACAGCTACATAAATATATTGTGAAAGGAAACTGTAGTGTTGTATAAATTTTACCAGTTTAATTCATTGCACACAAGGTGTTTACTGAAGTCCAGCTTAACAAATAACTCAGATCAGGTACTTAGAAACTTCAAAGACTTCTTTGAAAGAGTTTGATGATTCCCAAATTTGATGATGTCCTAAAACATCAGCAATCTCTTAATAATCTCTATGATATTTTCATAAAAAATTGTTATCAAGTTTTCCTAGATCAGAATCAAAGTTGTAAAGGTCAAAAAGAGCCATGTCATACAGCCAAACTATACAGTAGGATATCAATAATGACAATGTCTCCTATAAAGTTATCTTACCCAGGACCAAGGAACATCATTTTAAAAGTCTTGCATTTTATGAATAAGTTGTATTCCTTCATTTCATTTTTAAATAAAAAACTTGTATTAAAATGTATATCATTCCCCCCTTTCCCTTTCTTCCTTGTAACTCCTCCCATGTATTCCATCACAATCCCTATCCTTGCTCTCCCAAATTCATGGACTCTGGTGGGTTTTTTTTCTTTGTTGTTATTACACACACACACACGCACACACACCATGTAGATCAAACTTCCTCAGAGTATATAATGTTACTTGTATGTGTGATTTCAGAGGTGTCTCTCTTCTATTGGATAACAAATTGGGGTGGGGGCACTCCTACTTGGGGAAGACCATTTCTCTTGTTCTCAGTATTCCATGGTGCCTTATGGTTCTTTGTCCAGGGTTTGTGCATGTGGCATTTACCCCTTCTGTGTTAGTGTGTCTGTTGTTCTTGTTCAGGTCTTGTTTAGACTGCCTAAACTAATATTTAAAGGAGGAAAAAGATGAAAAGAATCAGTTTCACTTTTCATTTTGGACTAAAACTAAGGGAAGAAAAAGAAGTCCCTCGATATTTTCCCACATATGGATTCATTGTAAAAACTGTTTCCATAAGTGAGCAGAATTCCACAGACTGAAGATTGTTTGGCTTTACTTACAGGGAAGCCACAAAAGAAACCAAACCATTTTGTATTGGGGTGGGGGTGGGGGGATGTTAATCATAATTTCCTTCATGATTCTTCTGAACCTTAATCAATACTTCCAAGCTCAGTAAAACCTTGTTCTATCTTGAGTCTCCATTTCTATAGATGTGCATAATAACAGTTATTTCACAGAACACTTTTCTAAATGCTCATGCTGCTAAATTACTGTGGGAATAATTTAATTCAAAGAGTAGCTGCACTTAGCAAAGGCGGAGTGCTCAGCTGGCTTCTACTCAAAAATCTACTGTAGAAGCCGAGGCCCTAGATTCCACTGTAGTCCCCAGCTCCTAGCATATTTTAATGGATACTGGGAAGGAAAATAAATATAGGTTTACTTGATGAGTGCCTGCTTGAAATTTTCAAATGGAAGGAACAAAAACATCCGAGGCTTCATTTATTTTCTCATCAACTATTTAAAAAAAAAGCAGAGAATGAAATGGCTGAACATGATGTTTTTATTGCAAAACTGAACTGTTATTGTTTTTCAAATATTAGCTTTACTTTCTCATAATGAGTTTTCACACAGCATTAAAAAAATGCTTCAATCCAATCTTATTGATTTATTTAACATGTGATTTTTGTAGTTGTAGAAAATTGCATTCTTGCATTATGATTTTCTGCTTTTTTTCTTCATTAGATCAAGTATTTGGGGGGAAAAGTTTTGCTTTGTATTCCTAATAATATTTTCATTCTTGAAAAAATGACTTAGCCATTTTTTAAAAAAGTATTTAACCAAAAGAAGAAGGAGATTCTACAAATTTTCAATCCTTTATTTGCCAGATGTGGGGGCAAAATTCAGATGATCATGTTGACTTAAATTTATACACAATATGCTCGGAGTGTATTACCCTCTCCAAGAACAATTTGCAGCCATTTTATGTTCTTATTTCATTTGAATCTCAGGGAAAGACTTTAATTAGGAATATATTGTTCCAGTAATTAGAATGGAGATCTGAGAACAGGACAGATAGATGTTTCTTCTTGGAAATATCATGAGCACTGGTTGCTAGGAGACATTCAGTTGTGATTGAAGGTACCGGATGAAATGGATTCTTGGCCACTGAAATCTACACAACATTTAAAATAAAAAAACTCCTGTGTATCCTCTGAAATATGCATTTGAATTTCCTAATGGCACTAGTAGTAGAAGACGTGAAAAATGAATTTTCCATTGTTAAGTATGAGTTACTTCATTTTTCAATTTCCCCCCAAATTTTCCTGATTGCACTTCATAGTCTTTATTACTATTTATTTGTTTGCTTGCTTGCTTGCTAGCATGCACAGAATTTGCAAACAAAATTGTTTTTTGTTTTACTTTGTCTTTTGTTTGTTTGTTTGTTTTTCCCCTAACTTACATTGCATCCTCTACTATCCTCTCCTTGTGACCTCCTTTTCATTTTGCTGTTCCTCACGTCGTATTATCTTCCCTGTTCCCTTGGTGCCTCTTTCCCCTCTTGTGGATGGCTTTCTACTTTAATAACCTATACTCAATGTTTTCCCTACTCTCATTAATACATACAAACCTTATATATGTTTTCCATAAGAGATAGAATAGTAATTTTTTTCACTCTTGGTTGGAGCTACCTTGCTTAGTGTAATGCTTTACAGCTCCATACATTCCCCTACAATTTAATGATTTTATTTTTTTTATTGAATAAAATTCCATTCCATATTTGTACCATCAACATCCATTTTTCTGTTGATGGGCATCTACACTGGATCTATTTGTTTGCTGTTTGAATATTGCATCAACATCCTTGGATATACTGGTTTCTTTGTAGTAGAATACACAGTCCTTTGGAAATATGTCCAGGAATGAACTAAAGTTTTATGGGAATTCTCTTTATCATTCATATACCAATTTCCACAATGGGTGTACCTACCATCCTACTCCTATGAGCAGTGAATAAAAGCTCTTCTTCCCCTCACCTCCTCGTCAGCATTTGTTACTGTGTCTTTTCTTGACAGCAGCCATTCTGCTGACGGTGAGACATATTCTCAAAGTAGTTTTAAGAATCTTAGACATTTTTAACTGATTACCCACTTGAGATTCTTCTCCAGAGAAACATCTGCTCATTTTGTTGGATAAATTTTTGAGTAGAAAGTTTGATTTGGGAGGACTTAATTTTTGCAGTTCTTTGAGTGACATAGGAGGATATTAACCTCCTATCTCGTGTCTAGTTTTATTCCCATTCCTTAGACTGTTCTTTCCACCGATATTTGCCTTTGCAATACAGGAAAACTTTAAATTGAATAAAATCTTGGTTGTCAATTGCTGTGGCTATCTCATGTGCAAATGGAACCCTGCTCAGAAAGTTCCTGTGTATACCTTTATCTTGAGGAGTCTTCCTTATTTTTTTCCTCTGGTGGTTTCACCATTTTATATTAAGGTGTTTGGTCAACTTTAAATTATGTTTTATGCAGAGTGAAGTTTGGATTCATTTTCCTTCTAATTATTGTGTTTGCTCCAGTACTACTTGTTGAATTGGCTGTCTTTTTTCTAACTTAACTTTTCTACACTACTGTCAAAAATGAGGTCACAATCTTTGTGTGAGTTTTTGTCTGGTCCTTTCTTAGAATCCACTGGTCTGGATATCTGCTTTTATATCAGTGCTAAGCGGTCTTTTGTCACTACAGCCCTGTGGTATAATTTGAGATCAGGTATTGTTCATCCTCCAACAGCATACTTTTGTGAAGAATAGCTTTGACTTTGTGATTCTATATCAATTTTAGGATTTTTTTTTTTGCTCTGTGGAGAATGTCACTGTAATTTGATGAGTATTGTATTGTATTGAACCAGTCTGTTCATTTTGGAAGTATAGCCATTTTCACAATAGCAATTTTGCAAATCAAAGAAAATAATAGTTCTTTACATAATCTAGTGTCTTTGTTTCCTTGTTTAGTATCTTAGTGTTTTATTGTAGAGTTCTTTCACTAACTAGGTTTATTCCTAGTTACTTTATTTTTTGTTCCAGAGATATTTTGAATTGACTATCTTTTCTAAGCAAGCTCCTTACTGATATATATATATATATATGGAAGCTAATTATTTTATGTCAATTATGTATCTTGCAACCTAACTGAAAGTGTTTATTAACTCTAATCATGCCAACGGCAAATAGGCCAATAGGTTAGTTTTATGTCTTCCTTTGTTATTTTTATCCCTTTTATATTTTCTCTTGAGTTATTGCTTTTTTATGTTTTTTAATAATATATATATATATATAAAAGAATAGAAAGAGTAAGCATTCTTGTCTCATTCCAGATTTTAGGTGAAATGGTCTTAGATTTTCCCCATTTTGCATGTTGTTGGCTAGAGCTTTGTCATATATCATTTATTTTTAAATTATCTAGGACAAATTCAACGGCATGTTGAATTTTGTCAATTGCCTTTTCTGCTTCAGTTGAATTGCTATTTAATATTTTTCTAGTTATTGAAAATAATAAGTATTTGTCACTGGATTGCAATATAAGAAACATTTGTCAAAAGCCAACATGGTAAAGTCAAGAAATAAATTACAAACTACAGCATTCTAATAATACATATTAAAATTAAAAATGATTGTGAAAGATCTATTTTTTATTGTAAGGGAATGAAAAAATGTAATAAAAGTATAAGCAAAGTGCAATGTAGATGGAAAATCTAAATCGCCAATCATGTTAGTTTTAAGGAACTAAATAAAGTTGACTGATCCACTCAAAGGTGGAGGGGAGAGGGAGTGAGAGAAAGGAGGAAAGGGAGAGGCAGAGAGAGAGAGAGAGAGAGAGAGAGAGAGAGAGAGAGAGAGAGAATGAAAGCATGAAGTTGGGAGGGAAGGAGGTAGAGGCAGAAGAACAATTGGAGAGGAGGGAACACCAGGATGGGTTACATCAAAACACATTATATATACTTATGAAATCCTCATTAAAAATTCAAAGGAGAATACACAGGTGGCTAATATTACCAATGAGCTAAGGATTGTTCCTATGGAACTATGAACCAGACATACATCTCTAGAATAACCAAAGGTTGTTGTGAACAACTGCGTAAGTACAAACTTAACAATGTATTTGAAAGTGTCCATGTGGCATTAATTCATCCAATCTTAGTAGAATACTTAATAACCATATAACAGAGTAGGGACATTGAATTTACAATTAGAAAATAACTTAAGGAGAGAAATATCAAGGCTTAGATACTTGCAATGAAATTCATTAATGAACTGATGAAAATGAACATAAAGTGCCCTCATCTTTTTCGTAGGAAGTACAGTATGGGAAACCTCTCTCAGTCAGTTTTAAGGGGCTTTTTATTATTTTGAAACACAGCTGGTACTAAAAAAATTAAAAAGAATAAGTTTAAAACAGTATCTGTAATGAATATAGAAAATAATTCTTAAAAATCATATATTAAGGGATGGGAATCATTCTACCCATGAAAGTTTTAAACTAAACTGTCAATTTTCTTTATATTCTATATAGCTTTAATACAATTTTTATCAAATTTTGAGTAATTCCTCTTTTTGGTAGATGGTAGAAAGACATTATAAATTTCATATGGAAATGAAGAGGAAGAAAAGCACATAAATAGTTCTGAGAAAGTATTACATGCAAAGAAAGAGTTTATAATGGGTTAAAGACTACTATCTGTGTCCTTTTTTGCTGTAACAAAATTCCTAAAGCTGGATGGTTTATGAAATCAAGATTTTTGATCTCATAATTTTGCAGGCAGAAAGTCTACTCTTGGACAACCTCATCAGTTTGGCCTCTGGCTGCCACACCATACTGAATGGCAATACAGAGACCCTCTGAGAGAGAAATCACACTGTAGGACAGGAAGTCAGAAATCATGGAGGGACCAGACTTCCTTTTTTTTATTTTTTTATTTTTTTTTTAATAACAACTTGTTCTCATGAGAATTTCCTCTTTGAGACTGTCACTAATATTTTGTAGAGGGAATACACCAGTGATCTTATTACTCCACTGGCCTCCATTTTTTAAAAACACCCTGATGCCTTATTTACCCCATATTTAGGCAGTCATGTTATTGAGATTTTATGGATGTAGCTTCTGACATTCCTAAGAGACACAGTCTCATAGCACATACAAATAATATTATACAGACTGAGAAAACTATATTTAGGAATATATGTGTATGCATATATGCATGCACCAACAACTAATAAAAGTGATAACATAGATATCATTGAGCATTGATGTGGGAGCATAGAGTTTTCTGAATGCCTTTAGTCATTTAGGAAGATTGATTATGGAAACTTCTGTCAATACCTTTGACAGAAGTTTTTCCAAAAATAAGTAATATTAAACATGTGGTTGAGTCAAAAGTAGAAATATGCATATTAAAATGGGAGATGGAATAAAATCAGAGATACCAAACTACATATAAAGTGTAAAAACATTTTCAATATAAATGGTGTGTTAAACACTACAAGATCCCATTTTAGTGATTCCTGTAGCTTGTTTTGAACTCAGACATCTCATATTCTGGTAATGCCTCAATTACAGACCATGACTATTAGCATAGATCAAAATGCTTTATAGTAATCATAATTAAAATGGAAATATACTATGATTTTACAATTAAATTAAACTTCTTGATTATTGATTTGTTAAAAAAAAATCTAAACAAAAACTTGATTTGAATGAGTACATAAATAAGAAATACGAACAATCATATATTATATAAGGCAAGTGTAAACTTAAGTGGATTAAGGTGCTGATTATAATAGATACATTAGATAAAAATATTTTGAGGCCAATATAAAGGTGGTGAATCATATTCTTTTAATAAAATTAAAACCAGAAAAAGCGTTACTAGAGACTCAGTATGAACAGTAAATCATAATTAATATAAATAAAAGAATTAAACAAACCATGATATCAGATAGCTATTCATCATAAATAACTGAGCAGTTCAAATTAAATAGTGATATTAGTTGGGCAGTGGTGGCAAATACCTTTAATGCCAGCACTCAGGTGGCAGAGGCAGGCAGATCTCTGAATTAGAGGTCAGCCTGGACTACAGAGCAAGTTCTAGGACAGCCAGTGCTACATGGAGAAACCCTGTCTCAAAAAACCAAAATAATAATAATAATAATAATAATAATAATAATAACAATAACAATAACTGCACAAAGTTTGACTGACAAACTTTTTAATAACCTGGGCTTTCATGCAAGAAACATAAGTTAAACTTGTCTACACATATGGAAATGACCTTCTTTAGAAACATTAATTTCTACAAGTTAACAGAGATTCTGTCAACTCTATCATGAAAACTAGCTGGAATCCACATATGAATGTGCTCAGGAGTAAGCAATAGTTAATGCATGAGATAAACCACTGTGCAGCTGTGTGGACAGCTAGTTACTTCACCTACCTCCTTTATAACTTCTGTAGAATGACCTTAAGTGAGCCCTTCCTTTCTTGATATTAATTATGTTTCTTTCCTGACAATAATTTCTGTAGGAAAAAAACCTGGAATTCCAGCTCCCCAGGTCTTATCCCCAGTTTCATAACCAAATCCCAACATAGTTCTTAATAGAACTTGGAAGGATAATATTCAGCTTCATATGTAAACACAAAAATTAGAACAGCAAAAACAGCCCTAAATAATAAAAGAACTTCTTAGAGGTACCATCAACCCCAACCTCTAATTGTATTTCAGAACTATAACAATGAAACAGACATGTTGATCAGTGGTATCAAATTGAAGACTCGGACATAAGTCCACATAACTATGAACACCTGAATTTGATAAGAAGCCAGAAATTCATACTGGAAAAGAGACAGTATCTTCAACAAATGTTGCTTCTCAGTCTGGAAGGCTGCATGTAGAAGAATGCAAATAGATCCATGCCTATCACCTTGCAAAAAACTCAACTCCAAATGGATCAAAGACCTCAATATACAAGATACACTGAATCTGACAGAGATAAAGTGGCAAATAGTGTTAAGATCATTGACACAGGAGAAGACTTTCTGATCAGAACATTGATAGCCAGGCACAATTAACAAATTTAAAAAATGGGACTTCACACAGAAAACTTTCTGTTACAACAGGCACCATTATTTGGAAAAAGCAGCAGTCTACAGAATGGGAAAAGATTTTCCCACTACACATATGATAGAGGGCTAATATCTAAACTATATAAAGAATCAGAAAACTGGACATCAAAGAAACAACCCAATCTAAATGGGCTATAGATCTACACAGAAATCTCAAAGGAGGAAACTCAAATGGATGAGAAACACTTACATATTCAACATCCTTAGTCAGCAGGGAACTGCAAACTGCAACTAATTTGAGATTTCATTTTCCAAAAGTCTGAATGGCCAAGATCAATAAAACAAATGACAGGTCAGGCTGGTGAGGATGTGGCATAGGGTGAGCACTTATTCAATGATGATGGGAGTGCAAACTAGTGCAACTGCTATGGAGGTCAGTGTGGCAGTTCCCTAGGAAGCTGGGAATAGATACACCCCAAGATCCAGCTATACCACTCTTGGGCACATTCTCAAGGGACCCTTCCTCCTACTACAGAGATACTTGATCAGCTGTGTTCACTGCTGCTCTACTCATAATCGTCAGAAATTGGAAACAAGCTTGATGTCTGTCAATGGATAAATGGATAAAGAAAATGTGGTACATTTACACAGTGGAATATTACTCAGCCATTAGAGAAATTATATAATGAAATTCTCCAGGTAAATGGATGGAGCCAGAAAAACATCTTAGTGAACTAACCCAGATATAAAAGACAAATATGACATATACTCACTTACATGTACATTGTTAAGTCTTTAGAAAGCAAGCTACAATTCGTATCACCATAGAAGTTAGGTATAAAGTAAGGTAATGGGGAAAGAGAGGTTAATCCCTTTAGAAACGGGACATCAAAGAGATAGTTACAGATAGGTGGGGGAGGTGGAATAGAAGGATCAACATGGAAGGGAAAGGAAAAAGAGGGGCAAGGGAGGGCATAGAGGAAGTGACAGCTACCGCTGAGGGCCATTTGAGGGGTACTATGGAAAACTAATGCAATAGAAGCTTCCTAAATATATGCATTATGAAGGCAATCTAAATGAAATTGACAAATAATAGAGAGACAAAGCCCCAACTGGGCATCTCTGTTCACTGAACAATGCTCCTATTGCTATTAATGAGTTACTTCTAATCAAGTTGTTGGCCACAGGGACCCCATGGTAATCCTCAAACCACTCAAGCTAAGGCACAGGTTATTTGTTGCTCTCCACAAACTGAAGGTAAGGCCTTATTGCTGAAAACAATGCCAACACAGCCCACTGAGAAATAAAGATGATGCACAGATATCTACAGCAGCCATCCCTATTGGCTAGTATTGCTACTGGAAGGTACTCTACACATTGTCAAAGGAGAATGGTAAACTTTAACCAAGCTACAAAATCTTTTACCTGCAAAGTGAGCTAGGGTAATAGTGGCACAAACTTGTGGAGTAACAAAGTAATATCTGATTGGATTTAAGGTCCACTCCATGAGATGGAATCCATGCCTGATAAAGCTCAGATGACCAACAATCAGACCAGATAGGTCAGGGACCTAGGTGGAAACCATGTATTACTGTTCTGCTATATTCGTAGATCAGTTTTTGCTCAGCCATCATTAGACAAGCTTCTTCTTGCAGTAGTTCAGAACAAATATAGAGACCCAAGCCGGATGATTTACATACATATATAGAAACAGAGAGGGGGGACATAGAGACATAGAGACAGAGACAGAGAGACATAGAGACAGAGACAGAGAGACAGGGAGACTTTGTAACAGTCCTAAATGGAATGTCTTCTTGGAATGTCTACATCAAATTTCTCCACTCAGGGCCCAGGGAAAACTGTGGAAGAGGAGGTAGAAAGATTGTTAGAGCCAGAGAGTGTGATCCCCCAAATATTGTGCGTGCTAATAAACTTATCTGGGGTCAGAGGCAGAGCAGCCACAATGTTAAACATAAAGGATAGGCAGTGGTAGCATATGCCTTTAATCCTAGCATTCCAGAGGCAGAAATCCATCTGTTCAAAGATACAGCCAAGCATGGCGACTCACACCTTTAATTCCAGAAAGTGAGCCTTTAATCCCAGGGAGTGGTGGTAGAAAGCAGAAAGGTATATAAGGCGTGAGAACCAGAAACTAGAAGCATTTGGCTGGTTAAGCTTTTAGCTGGTTAAGCATTCAGGCTTTGGACCAGCAATTCAGCTGAGAGCCATTGGGATGAGGACACAGAAGCATCCAGTCTGAGGAAACAAGACCAGCTGAGGATCCGGCGAGGTGAGGTTAGCTGTGGCTTGTTCTGTCTATCTGATCTACCAGCATTGATCCCCATAACTGGCCTCAGGTTTGATTTTATTAATAAGAACTTTTAAGATTCATGCTACAAGAGAGGATGAAGGACACTAAGAATAAAAGGTCCCTAAACATGGCAGAAACTACAGACGTATGAACTCACAGAGACAGTGGCAGCAGGCCAAGGGCCTGCCTGCATGAGTTTGTGCCGGATGGTCCTAGCACTGAGAGAAGAGGACAAAGGACCCCATCTCTACCCTTGGAGTGATCTCCAATTGATAACCAATCACAAATGAAAACTCAGTTCTCTCCAAGGGAGTCTCTGGTATACACACCACTTTTAAGACCAGGGACCATGACCAGCATTAGACTTAAGGTTTTGATGGTGCATTTTTTTTAACTTTACAGATCCTTTATGTATATATTATGAATTACAGTTGTGTGGTTCTGGTGGATTCCTGTGGGTGTGAACATGTGTGTCTCTGAGTCTACTTGTGTATCTTGTGCTTTTTCTTTGTATATTCTTCTGTTTGCTTGTTAGTTTTGTACTATCCTAGGTTTTTGTTGGTGTTGTTGTCTTATTTTGTTTTATTACTATTATTTAGATGCCTGTTTGTTTTCTTACGAAAGACAGGAAAAGGTGTAGATTCCAATGGGAGGGAAGGTAGAGGCATTTTTTTTTTCTGAGAAGTTGAGGGAGGGGAACCATCATCAGGATATATTGTGTGCAAAACATCTATTTTCAATAAAAAGGAAAGCAATTAAAGGAAACGAAAAGCATCCCTGGATACTGCACATTAGTGCACACAAGCAGAGGATGTAGGTTTCAAGTTTCTACTCCAGAATAGCGGGTAAGGAATATGTCTTAACAAGTGAGAAACGTGTGACTTTTTTCTTCACATTTCACTGATGCGTACTTTGGATGACAGCTCAGGAGTGCTATAAAGTCCAATTTGGTGAATGGTGAGGCCTCTGGAATAAATATAGTAAGCTCTTCTCAATAGGTTTTTAAATGTTCTCTAGGTCATTGCTAGTTATTTTCTACCTAATTGTCTAATAAAATGCTAACAATAAATGAATTTTATTTTCATATGAAAAGCTTTCACATGTCATTGGGCAAAGAGTTTTGTATAGGACTTATTATTATGTATTATTAAGAATTGAATTAAATTCATATTTGATTTAGTAATTAGCCTCTCTAGGGTCTCTAGGGAAAATGTATTACTCATATAGTTCATGGTCACTTCACACAACCTGAAGAATTCAGTCTTATTTTGAGTGATGATGGACAAATCACCTTTAATTGGTGACTCAAGAAATAACCCGCCTTATTATGAACTAAGTATAGCGAAGCATAGCACCTTTCACTTAGGAGTAATTACAGTCAGACTTCTTATTCAAAGCGAAAGCGGAAAGGCCACTGCCTCAGAGCCAACATTTAAACTAGAAATGAACAATTGAACGTATTGAACAAAGTACTGTTACAAGTTCATTATACGGTGTGTTGTTTGTCTTGGTTGCCAGGAAGTAATTCTTAAGAAGTAACAAATTGCAATTAATTTGTTAATCCCTGGGGCTCTAACATGCTCTGTTCTTTTAGTAATGCCATTTTTATGCAGATCTAAATGCACTAAATATTCAATGTAATTATTTTAAAAATCTCCCCTGAACGCCACCATCATTCAGAATTCAAGAAAATATTTGAATAGTGAGATATGAAATGGTGATGTTTTGATATTCATCAAAGAGAAAATTAAAACGAAAGTCCCAAGGGAAGTAAAGCTGAATATCTTCATTGTAACCAGTGTTGGTTTAGTAAAATAAACAATTAAAACCTTTTGTCTCTCCCGTATTTTCATAAGGCTGACTTAAAAAGTAGTACATGAACACAAGATTGCAAAAACATTCTGAACATTCTCTTCAGACATTTGCAGTAGGATTGTATCCAATCCGAAGACTTCTGTTCTTTTGAAGTTGGGTGTACTTGTTCACTACTCTACCCAGGGGGATTCTCCTGTCACATTTAACTAGGATGAAAAAGTGCCCCCTTTCAAAGACAATAACATTTCTGTTCATTTCATTTACTATGTGTCTTCTGTCTGTTAGAATATATGACAATATAATTAGATATTTCACAAATTTTTTAAAAATTCAAAAATGCCAGTCACTGTTAAACATCTAAAGTATCCTGCTGTTTCCTATCTTAGTATTTGTCTTGCTCTTGGTTATTAGTCTATTACTCATGAATATTAGAATTCTTAGATCATACATAATAATAATAATAAAACCCTACAAGATGATTACAGTACTGATATCATCAAACAATAAAACATCAGAAGTACCAACCTTTTTAAACTTATTTTTGTATAGTGTTTTGTATTTTATAGAAACACATTAATAAAAACTGTTCATTAAGCAAAGTTAGAAGTTCATTTACTTTGAAGGAAAAGCCCACACTCACTGTACATATTCCCACAATAAAAATAGACATAATATATTGAAACTTTTGCGAATGATCATTTTGGCTGGAGATGCAGCTCAGCAGTTGATTGCATGCCTAGTATGTACAACATGTGAGAAGTCCCAGCTTTTATCCCGAGACATAGAAAAAAGTAAAGGTGATAATTTAAATAAATTGAATAAAAATAGTAAAAAAGGAAAATATCAAAAACAAACACTCTTAATTCTATGCTGAGTAAGAGTTTGAGGATTGGTTGAAAGATCTGAAGTATAGTTCATTGGTAGTTAATACTCTCGAAAAATGTGTTCCTTATTATGGAGCACCTGCAATTTATGAAATTAATTTCACATGTGTATATCTTTGCATGTATATTTAGGTGTTTACCCCCTTCAATTCATTAAAATAGCCCCTTGTGTTTTTTTTTTATAGGAATTTGCATTCGTTAAATTGCTCATTTAATTCCTCACCTGGCATGATGCTGAGACAATGATCAATTTTTCATTTGAAGCGATTACTATTATTTCTTTAAATTCACATTTTATTTTACTCCTCTGGTGACTAGTTCATTACTTCTATAACTCAGATAATAATAACAGTAAACTCGAGGACTTTTGGAACTGGGAATTTTCCCCAGGCTTCTTGTTCCAATGTTGACTTTCTGATTGGGCATCCTCATGTGTGCCCATAGCTAAGAAACAAATGGTTATATCAGAGTGTTAGCTGTTCTGGATTAGAAAAGGAATTAAGGTTGACCTTCCTGCTCTCTTTTTTTGATCTAGTTCATAACCTAAAGAAATGAAACATATTTAATATTTCCAATTTATTATTTATTAAATAAATTTGTTGTTTTGTTACTTAAGATATGTGTTCTCAGTGAAATTTCTTTACTATGAAACATTTGTGAATCGAAAACTAGTTTGACTGTTTCAGATGTAAATTAGTTTAACAAAGAGATCCATGAAGTTACTTGTGAAGATATAAGTTTAAAAATTATTCTGATCGTGTGAACCTCAGTCCAGGGTGCATCAACATATATAATAGAGGAAGAAAGGAGTTAGATGACATAGATTGAGTGATGCTCATGTTTCCTGTCATCCTACATGTGAAAATTAATGAGACATTGTTGGTGAAATGCCATAATTGCAGAACTTTGTTTTAATATTAGATGTTTCCATTTAAGATTCAAGGTGAAAATTTTTGAGACCTAGTAGCTATCTGCTGAATCCCATGGAAACCTCATTTTCAGAGGCATACGCTGTGTAGTTTGCCATAACCCCCATCATTACTTATTATAATATTCAACCTGAAGCTCTTTATTTTTCATATTAACTGCCTATCCTTTTCAACCACTGTAGGTTCTCAAGAAAATGACACTGTTTACGGAGTCTGGTTCTTCCAAAACCACCTTTTGAAGATATGTGCAAGAATAAATAGAAACATTGGACATTTGATGAACTTCATACTCCCAGCATAAGAGTATAGATGTAGGAAAAGTTGTTAGAGAGTGTATTCTATAGTATAATGAGAAAAAGGGGTCCAGTGCCGTGTCTGATTAAACAGGGACTTAGGCACCACTACACTAGAGTTTAGCAAAACAAATATGAAAATTTTATAAAATCTAGTACCTCTTTATTAAAATGTATAGTGTATAACTGCTTGAAGAATTATTATAATGATGGAGAAGATCGGAGCCTAACCAGTCACACAAACTTTTTGATAGTGCATATGTACACCTTTATGGTACCTTGAAAATAATATTTAAAAACCATGATCATACAGTCATTGAGTTATTTGCATATCATTTTAACTTATGCATTTCGAAATAGTATTAGAGTAGGAAACTGGTCCACTCTCATTACAAATGTCTCCCATAATCCATGGAGAAAAACGGCTGCTGAAGAAATTAAGCTCTGGAATTGGAAGCTAACATTTTTATTGAACTTATAGAAAACACATTTTTACAAACACCAGAAATGAAAATATAAATTTGGGACTACTGGCAATGGTTGAGAGAAAGCCCGAATTGACCTACTCTGGTGATAGGATGGCCAAACACCCTAACTGTCATGCTAGAAATCTCATTCAATGACTAAGGGAAGCAGTTGCAGAGATCCACGGCCATGCTTCAGGTGGAGCTCCAGGAGTCCAATTGGCGAGAAAGAGGAGGAATTGTATGAGCGAGAATTGTTGAGACCAAGATTGGAAAAAGCACAGGGACAAATAGCCAAACGAATGGAAACACATGAACTATGAACCAATAACTGAGGAGCCCCCAACTGGATCAGGCCCTCTGGATAAATGAGACAGTTGATTAGCTTGATCTGTTTGGGAGGCACCCAGGCAGTAGGACCAGGACCTGTCCTTAGTGCATGAGCTGGCTGTTTGGAACCTGGTGCTTATGCAGGGATACATGATCAAAGACCTCAACATAAATCTAGCTACTCTGAACCTGCTAGAAGAGAAAGTGGGAAGCAGTCTTGAATGCATTGGCATAGGAGATCACTTCCTAAATATAACACCAGTAGCACAGACACTGAGAGAAACTATCAATCAATGGGACCTCTTGAAACTGAGAAGCTTTTGTAGAGCAAAGGATATGGTCAACAAGGCAAAGCGACAGCCTACAGAATGGGAAAAGGTCTTCACCAACCCCACATCTGACAAAGGACTGATATCCAGAATATATAAAGAACTCAAGAAATTAGACATCAAAATGCCCAATACTCCAATTAAGAAATGGGCTATAGAACTAAACAGAGAATTCTCAACAGAGGAGATCAAATGGCTGAAAGACATTTAAGGAATTGCTCAACATCCCTAATCATCAGGGAAATTCAAATTAAAACAACTCTGAGATACCACCTCATGACTGTCAGAATGCAAAGATCAAAAGCACTGAAGACTGCCTTATGCTGCAGAGGATGTATGTAGAGCTAGGGAACTCTCCTCCACTGCTGGTGGGCATCCAAGCTTGTAAAGCCACTTTGGAAATCAATATGGTGCTTTCTTAGAAAATTGGGAATCAATCTCCCCCAAGATCCAGCTATACCACTCTTGGGCATGTACCCAAGGAATGCTCAATCATACCACAAGGGTACTTGCTCAGCTATGTTCATATCAGCATTGTTTGTAATAGCCAGAGCCTGGAAACAACCTAGATGCCCTTCAACTGAAGAATGGATAAATAAAATGTGGTACATATACACAATGGAATACTAGTCAGCAGAGAAAAACAATGACATTCTGAGGTTTGCAGGTAAATGGATGGATCTAGGAAAAAACATCCTGAGTGAGGTAACCCAGACTCAGAAAGACAAACATGGTATGTACTCACTCAAAGAGGATACTAGATGTAGAAAAGGATGACTGGACTGCTACTCACATCACCAGGGAGGCTACCTGGAAAACAGGACCCCAAGAAAGACCCGGGGATTGCCCAATGATGGAGAAATGGATGAGATCTACACAAACAGCCTGGACATGAGTCAGAGTAATGAAGGGCGAGGGTCAAGGGAAAGAGAGCTTGGGGGAGCAGGAGATCCTAGCTGGATCAAGAACAGAGAGGGAGAACAAAGAATAGGAGACCATGGTAAATGAAGACCACATGAAATAGGAAGAAGCAAAGTGCTAGAGAGGCCTACAGAAACCCACAAAGATACCCCCACAATAGACTGCTGGCAATGGTCGAGAACTGACCTACTCTGGTGATGGGATGGCCAAACCCCCTAATTGTTGTGCTAGAAACCCCATCCAAGGACTGAGGAATCTGGATGCAGAGATCCATGGCTAGACCTGGGTGGAGCTCCAGGAGTCTAATTAGAGAGAAAGAGCAGGGTTTATATGACCAAGAATTGTTGAGACCAAGGTTGGATAAAGCACAGGGACAAATAGCCAAACGAATGGAACCACATGAACTATGAACCAATGGCTGAGGGGCCCCCACTTGGATCAGGCTCTCTGAATAGGTGAGACAGTCAATTGGCTTGATCTGTTTGGGAGGAATCTAGGCAGTGGTACTGGGTCCTGTGCTCATTGCATGAGTTGGCTGTTTGAAACCTGGTGCTTATGCAGGTTGCTTGGCTCAGCCTGGGAGGAGGAGACTGGACCTGCCTGGACTGAGTCTACCATGTTGATCTCAGTCTTCAGTGGAGCCTTTGCCCTGTAGGAGGTGGGAATGGGGGGTGGGCTGGGGGAAAGGGAAGGGGGCAGGAGGGGGGAGAACAAGGGAATCCTTGGCTGATATGTAGAACTAAATTATATTGTAAAATAAAATAAATTAAATTAAAAAAAAAATTAAGAGTAAATAGAAAAAATACATGTAAATTCAAAGGATGTTTCATTTAGAAAGTGATATTCACAAAATCACCAAAATATTACTGATGTGTTTAGTAACTAATAGGCACGTGAGACATCTTTTCAGACTAATTTCTTGTACATTTTTTTCAGCACAGCTTTGTGCTTGCGTTTTAGCTGTTTCAGTGCTGAATTCAGACTCAGTCTTCAATTAAATGGGGCGATAGTTGGAGAGTACAGAGAGATCCTAGCAACAACCACCATTAAAATTAATTAATGCTCTTCTGAATTTATTAGCTTCTCTCCATCACAGGCACAGGCAGAGCGTCTTAAGAAGTACTGTTGTCTTTCTTCTGATGTTGCAGGATTTTCTCCAAACTCTCTAGAGGGATGGGGCAGGGGCTGCTACATATATACCATGCTTTTTCCTTAGCTATTATCCCTGTGACCATCCTGTTGTTTTTAGAAATTATTTCCAAAAGAGACAGGTGAATTTTTGAGTATGGAGATATGGCTCAGTGATTTAAAGTAAATATTGCTTGGACCTGAGTTTGGTTCCTAGCACCCACTTCAGGTAGCTCACAATGGCCTGTAAGTCTAGCTTCAGGGTGTTGTGGACTCCATAGGCACCTACCACACATAACACTGATACACACACACACACACACACACACACACACACACACACACACACACTAAAATAAATTAAATCTAAACAAAATAATTAATTCAGAAGTCTCTGAATTTTACAGATTTATACTACAAAGACAAACCTGTCTCATGAAAAGAAGTTCACATATTAAGAATGTTTATTGGGCCATTGAGATTGCTCAGTGTGTAAAGGTGTTTACCACCAAGTATGATGACCTCAGTTGGATCCCACACCACACATGATAGAAAGAAACACTTCCTCTTCCTGCAGGTTGTCCTCTGACCTCCACACACATGCCCTGACATTGTTGTTTGGACTCTTGAGAAAAAGGCCTGAGTCATTTGGTGATGAGAACTTTGAAGGAAAATTTCAGTTCACCATCCAAACTGGTTGAACAATTCCCCTCCTATCCCTATAGCCTCCCCCTAATATTCTAATATATGTATAATGTTATTTCACTGTGATCTTAATTTTTAATTTCCTTGTGAATAGCTGTGTTGAGTATATTTCAAGTATGGTTCGTCTTTATTTTCTTTTCTGAAATGTATTCAAATCCTTTGAGTTTAAGAGCACTTGATGTAACTGAATGCAAGTTCTTTCTCATATAAAATATGATTTGCAAATATATTCTTCCATGTAATGGATTGTATTGATCCATTTCACGGCATGTTTAAAATGATATAACTTTTAAAATATTCATTCACTGAGATCAATGTTAATATTGAAACAAGGCAAAGACATTTGAAACATAAAGCAGTTGTACTTCATGATCAATTTTCTCAACGAAAGTACTAGCAGTAGAATATAGCTGACTTGTCTCTGTCTCTCTGTCTCCACCCCGTGTGTGTATGTGTGTGTGTGTGTGTGTGTGTGTGTGTGAGAGAGAGAGAGAGAGAGAGAGAGAGAGAGAGAGAGAGAGAGAGAGAGAGAAAGAGAGAGAGAAAGAGAGAAAGAGATGCCAGGAATAACTGGTGTCATAAATTTCTGTCTACAGGAATGCTAGAATATATTAGAAATAGGACCTATGCATAATTGGTTATTGATGTTAAGGGGGATCTATTGGTTTAGGATGGGTCTTTCCACGAAAGATACAGGCACGTGTAGAATGAATGAGGTCACATCAAGGAAGAGTCAGACACGTCAAGGAAGATGTGACTTGCTATGAAACAGAGACGCTCCAAGGACATCTGTGTAGCCACAGGACGTTTGGAAAAGGCAAACAAAGTTTCTTAGCTAGATCCATCAGTGGAAGAACTTCTCTGCCGATGTGGTAATTTCAGAATTCCTGTCCCTAGAACTGTGTAAGTTTCTGTTTGTCAACTCAATTTGTGGTAACTTGTTAAGGAAATCCAGAGCAACAAATAGACAAGGGCAGTTCATCATTTGAAAATCATCCATTTTCACTTACCACATTAACAACCAAATATTGCAAACCACAATTATTATGATACTAGCAGAAAAAAGTGTTTTGAAAAATGATGAAAATCTCCAAATGGCTAGAGCAATGGCTTAGTGGTTGTGAACACTTGTGGCTCTTACAGAGGACCTGGGTTTAATTTCCAGCCTCCACATGTGAACTTACAACCATCTGTTACTCCTCTCTAAGGGAATCTGATTCCCTCTTCTGACCTCCGTGGGGATTAGGTATGTATGTGCACATACATACAGGAAGACTAAACACGCATCAATAGCAAATAAATAAATAAATAATAGGAAAATAAAAAAAGTCCATTGAGATCTTTAAAAACTTGCGAGCAACACTGTACTCTCTGCTTTTAGCCTATGTCCCAAACAAGGCAGTATGTTTTCTCTTGCTACTCTCCTGTGACATTATACTGGAAGTCCTACTGTGGAAAGGAACATTAGAGGAGCAAACTCATAGATTTGATAAGGCTGTTTTTGTTTGATGTGGATGTTTATGTAGGAAAACCTAAGGAAAGTACAAGAGTAATTTCCCAAACTTTAAGTAAATGTAGTAGTGTTGTAGGTTCAGATGCAGTTAATGAAGCCAAATGTATTCCTTCCTGCCTTGGCTAAGCTGGATCTCTCTATGTATTTGAGGGTGGCCTGAACTATAGAGATCCTCTTGCCCCTTCCTCGAGAGTGCTGGGAAAAAGGCATGCACAGCCATGCACAGTTGTATTTATTCTTAGTGAAATGTTTTGTACAAAGTTGTGGAAATTGACATATTAAATGTCTATGTTACCTTTTAATTGACCTCAAAATGCAGATGTGTTATAGATAGATTATAATGAGAGATAATGACAGATAAATAACAGATGGATTTGCAACAAATATAACCCATAACTTGATCCACTGATTGCAGTGGTTTGATCCTTCTTAATCCCAATTTATTATCCTTCTCAGAATTTACTGCTGTTTTACATTTACAGTGTATCAATGCCACTTTTTGCAATTATACTACCTAAAGGTTTGTCTATAGTTAATATTTTTTACCTGTTACAAAAATGTATATAAGGCATAAATATTATTTCTTCTCCAATTAAACTGTTTGTTACTTGTTATTATGTTGGTGATGCATATTGCTGTCGATACAAGTAGCTTTACTCGTTTGTTTGGATATTCCATGTGTATTTTTTTTTTTTTTTTTTTTTTTTTTTGTTTTTTTTTATGTTCCACTGATAAGGTTCTGTTCTGTAGAAGGGATTTTATGAAAACTCTCATCATGAGTAGTGTTTTGCATGTTTCATTATGCACATAGGCACTAGGTTCTCTAGAGCAGATACCTTGACCAGGAGTACCACATTGGTATTTATACTGGTTAGTTTTTATTGTCATCTTCACACAACCTATAGCTGGGAAGGGAGACCCTCAATGGAAGAATTGCTTTGATCATACTGGCCTTTGCTGTGTCTAAGGAATTACCTTGACTGATGTTTGAAGGTTCAAGCCCGTCTAGGTGGCACTATCCCTATGTAGGTGGACCTATCAAAACAAAACAAAACAAAACAAAAACAAGCAAAATGTAAGAGAGAGAGAGAGAGAGAGAGAGAGAGAGAGAGAGAGAGAGAGAGAGAGAGAGAGAGAGAGAATTTCCCCTGTGAATTCCACTACAGGTTCCTGCTTTGAGTATCTTCTTTGACTTTCCCCAGGACCACGTATTAACACTCTCTCATCATCATCATTAGCGTCATCTTTGTTCCACATCATCTCTAACAATTAATTCCTTTGTATTATATGTATCAGTCTGACATATGTGAAATGACATTTTGTCTAATTTATATTTTCTTATTTTAAGTGCAACGGAGTATTTTCATGGATGTTTGTTATGCATTCTTTAAAATGTATTTGTTTATTTATTTATTTTAACATACTGGCTGCAGTTTCCTTTCCCTCCTCCCCTCCCAGTCCCTCTCCCCTAAACTCCACTCTACCCCTCTATCTAATTCTCCTCCATTTCTATTCAGAAAAGGGCAGGCCTCCCATGGATATCAATAAAACACAGTATATCAAGTTGAGTAAGACTAAGTAAGCACTTCCCCGTGTATTAAGGCTGGGCAAGGTGACCCAGTACAAGGAGTAGGGTCCCAGAAGCCAGTAAAAGAGTCAGAGGCAGCCTCTGCTCCCACTGATAGGAGTCTCATAATAGGACCAAGCTACACAACTGTAACATACATGCAGAAAGCCAAGGTCAGTCCATGTAGGTTCCCTGGTTGTTGGTTCAGTCTCTGTGAGTCCTTATGAGCCCAGGTTCGTTGGTTCTGTAATTTTTCTTGTGGTGTCCTTTTTTAAAATGTGAGTTGTAAGATTTTATAATTTGTCAGAAACCTTTAAGTTAAAAGTACTGATTTCTAACTAACTTCTAGATTCCTAAAAACATTGGAATTTCATATTTTCAATTGTTTGTTGTCCATATAGCTACACTTAATTAATGGCCTATTTTGATGAAAGTTGTCTCTAATATTACATTAGATTACAGGCATTTCTCTAAGCCAACACATGCAGATCTAATATGCTTTATGTGTACAATGTGTGAAAATTTATCAAAGCATTCCCTCATTGGTAAATATATCCATCAAGGTCCCAGTTGGAACAAATGATTTGTCCAAGCAGAAGATCATTTAATAAAGGAATTTACTACGAAGAAGTTACAATGATACAAAGGGGCTGGACACTCTAGAATTCTGCTGTCATGAGTAGAAGAAAGGAGCAGATGTCAGAGACTAGAGGTCAGGGTGATTGTCAAATAGGGTATGAGATCTTCCAGCAAAGGAACAACGCAAAAAACCCAGAAAAAGTCTAGAAAGTAAATTGGTTCATGCTTCTATTTTTCTTGGCCTCAGTTACTCCATTTCTCTGGAAGAGCCTCCCAGAATTCGTGGAAATTCTTCACGTGATTCTTGCAAAGAAGCTTCCTGAGTTGTAGACACAGAGAAATGAATAGGGAAGGTCTGAGGCATCCAAAGAGCACAACAACCATTCGTGGTGGCAGGAAGGACCTCCCTCATTTAGGTAGCACAGTGACATGTTCAATCAGCATGACTAAGTGTTATATTTACATCACAGTGCCAAAATGCTTTTTTTTCTTCTTGTGCAGAAAGCTTAAACCAAATATCTTCCCTCCCCACCAATGAGACAATTCATACCAGAAGTGGATGAAATGTTGTGCGATATCCTAAACTAAATTAGTGAGAACTCATGAAAGTTGGATCAATGGCTGTGGAGCCTGCATGGGACTGGACTAGGCCCTCTGCACGGCAAGACAGGTGTGTAGCTTGATCTGCTTGGAAGGCCCCTTGGCGGTAGAATCAGAATCTATCCCTGGTGCACAAGGGGGCTTTTTGGAGCCCATTACCTATGATGGGACACTTTGTCAGTCTTGAGGTGGGAAGAAGGTCTTGGACTTGCCTCTACTGGATGTGCCTCTCCATGGGAGGCCTTGCCTTCTTGTGGGGGGTTAGTGAGGGGGGTTAGAAGGGGGAGGCTGGGGGGAGTGGGAGGAGGGAAGAGGGGGATCTTTGATTCATGTGTAAAATGAATGAAAAAATTTTCTTAATTAAAAAATAAAATAAAAAAAATAGGTGGGCAATATTGATCAGTTAATTCACTGTTCACATCTCTCTTTCTGTAAATATTTCCATTCTCTAATTACTTTTCTTATATGATGGTGTGTAGATGCATTATAGATTTTAGCACTGTTGATTGCCTCCCATTTTTTTCTAGTTTATTGTTTTTAATTATTATTGCTTATGGTGGCAGACATATGGAATATGACCACTGAGAAAATTATCTAATATAAATGTTTTAGGTGATTTTGTAATGGAGTATATTCTAGCAGTAGCTATTTATAATTTATAGCATAACTTTGTCTACATGTTTCAGCACAACATGGCCTTATGATATTCAAGCTGGCAGGAGTGCTCAGCAGCTTAGTGTGCTTCCGAAACTGACAACCTGAATTGGGTATTGAATCCCACAGAGTACATCATGTACACACAAGTACACACACACACACACACACACACACACACACATACATATATACACACATAGACACATGCACATACACACTATGTCTATAAATGTCTTAATTTTAAAAAGTTATGATTTTAATGAATGATATGAATTCACATTTTACCACTGGTAATCCCATGCCTAGGTAAAGTATGTTGGACGTTCCAAGAACCAACTAATCAATAAGGAAGAAAAGGAAGTTTTGTGACATGCCAAGGTGAAAATTTTTAGTGTAACCCTTTCAGTCTAGAAACATGAATGTCAGAGTAATTGGTTCCATACTCCCGTCTTCCATCTCATACTTCTTTCTGAATGCCATTAAAAACGGACAGCTCAATCTGAGACTAAGGAGTTTATATCAAGAGCAGCACACCTTTTGTTCTGTCGGCTTACCTATAAATTCTACTGATGTCAACAGAAGTTACCAGGTTACCGAGTCGAGAAAAAGAGGTTGAAATAGTTTCACTATGTGTTTCAGAGTTTTGAGAAATTATTTATTTACAAAACACATTAATTTTTCTCCCTTTACGAGGTTAAGTCAGCTTTTTTTTTCATTAAAGTATAATAATAACATCAAATTTAAAAAGTGAACATTAATAGAGTTGATGCAATCCCTGGATCTAAACGCCAGTTTTGCTTTTGAGACCCCTGGTAACCAGGGCACATCACAAAAGGCAATGCCATTAATAGCTCTCATGTCCTTTTTCTTGTCTAAAAAAAAAATAACTGAGATTATACTTCAGAAAGTTAAGGATTTTAAATAAGTATAAGACATACTTTTTCAACATTAAATGGTAGGCCTTAGGAACTTTTTTCATGTGTGTTTCGAAGCCTTACTACAACTACTGAAACATTACATCCTTCATGACCATTTCTTATTTACTAAAGTAATAATTGCTAGCAAACTCCCCGCCCCCAGAGGTTTCTCCTTTCTTCCAGACCAAGAAGCTAGAATTCACTCAGTTTAGAAATACATCATGCCTGTGACCAAACAGGTTCTTAGGCAAACGGCAAAACTAATACCAAAGAGTAGTGACTCCATACTAAAAACAAATTTCCAAAGAAAACATATTCATCTTAAAAAAAAATAATTCATTCTCCTCCACCATGCTCTTTATTTCAGAGACTTTCAAGTTCAAATAATTTCAGTGTTTGCATTTGAAAAGCTATACTTGGAAGTGCTAATTGCTGATTGTTAATGGACAAGGCAATAGGCAGATGGGAAAGCATAAAAAAAATTAGAATGAATCTTCCTAATTAGAATTAGGAAGAATGAATTCAACGTTGAGTCAAATTACATGCCAGGAAATGAAATAAAAATGTAAAAGACAAACACATATGGATAAGGTGTGAAGCTTCAGTGTTTGTTAGGGGATGCGTTTATCAGCAAAATGAAGAACAAAAGCAGAGTATTTGCACATGGTAACAAGCTATTCACACTTCATCCTTTGGTGGCATAGTCTTTGTTTATTATTTGTTCAATATGCTTTAAAATAATAAGAGGATAAAGAGAAAACAAGGGACAATTCTATGCTTACATGCACCAGATAGTTTTCTTGATAAATTAAATAATTTAATCCTCAAAGATGCATAGAAACTGAATGCTGTTATTATCCCCTGTTAACATATGAAAATCAGACACAAGATTCCACTGTTCCCTCACAATGCATGGACAGTAAGTATGAGAACATGAATCTGACCTGAAGATGCTGAACTCCAGAGCTTGGGCTGTTGGTACAGATTTCTCAGTCAACGGTTTCTAGAGAGAGGCTGCACCCAGTTTCAGTCACGTTTTTAGCAAATGTTAAGCTCTGCCCAGTGTGCACCAATTTCAGTAATTTGTGGAAGACAAAATAATATATGGTTCCTTTGCTTCTTGGCTTAAAAACAGGACAGAATTTTTTTATATTATAAAATTAAATATAAATGATATAAAAATTATTCTGTGTACATGAAAGAAGGGGGAAAGGAGCAGGAAGCTGTGAGAGCTTCTTCCCTTCTGATTTCTCATTTGGACTGTATGATAAAGTAGACCAGTTACCAGCTCCAGCAAAGTAGTTTCTTCCATTTGACTCTGCATCAATTCTTCGAATTTATTACAAATGCAAAATGCAAATATTACAAGCACAAATACAAAAACTAAGTTGTAACTCTCGATTGAAGAATATGGTATCTGCAAAAATAATAAAATGGACCACATATTTTTCCAACTGTGAATTCCAGAATATGATACAGTGCTTTGTAGATGGAAGAGAATGTTACATAGTTAAGTTGATACATTAATGATGCACAACATCTAAGCTTAATAGATCTTTCAGAAAAAATTAGACAAAAGGAATTCACTATCTTGGTGATATGTCCTTTGGAAACACTGGGTTTTCATTACACACACACACACACACACACACACACACACACACACACACACACACACACAGGCTTGAAACTGACAATTTGGATGGGATTTTTAGTAAGTAAACTGTATTGAAGATTCTGAAATAATATAGAAGCTATGTTTAATTAGAACCTTGAGGAAAAAAAATTCTGACATGGGGGAAATGATGTCCTCGAAAAGGATGGAGACTTTCTCATCTCAAGTGGACTTAACTCAGAGACTAGAGCTCCATAGTCTCGGAAACCTAGTCAGTTGCTGTGGGTCCTTTTCTCCCCAACTCAATGTGTTTTATGGACAAGGAAGGGTGAGATTTCAAAAGGAGTTTTACTATCCAGAGGAAGCTTGAAGCAGGAGGATGAATTGCAGAGAGGAAGTAAACATGCTTCCATATAGTGGGGACACTAGAAAGGGCTGTAGAAAGGATTAATACTGGAGGTGGTTGCCAATGAGGAACTTTGGGGATTGATAGGATTTCTTCCCTACAAAGGAAGTAAACTCAATTTTGAACTTGTTGGCCTAAGGTGTGGAAAGGTGGGTTGGCAGGTCCAGCCATTCCACTGAGAGCATTCTATGAGGTGTGTCTAGGCACATTACCATGCTAGTGAGTGTATTGGGGGTCCAGGTCACAATTCCAAGGACCCATGAAGTGCTTGGTTATACATGGTTTCCAGTCAACTTTGCTCATCGGGTTGTTGTCAAAAGATGGAAAGAGATTAAAAACTAAAACAAGGACAGGATATGAGCCAGTGCCTCTGTGCATCAGCCAGAGCCTGTGTGTGTGAGCTAGCACTGCTGAGTGTGAAACAGCCTCTGTGCATGAGCCAGGGCCTCTGTGTGTGAACTAGCACTGGTGAGTGTGAACCAGCCTGTCTGCATGAGCCAGAGCCTCTGTATCTGAACTAGTGCTGGTGATTATGAATGAGTATCTCTGGGCATGAACCAGAGCCTCTGTGTGTGAACCAGCCTTTGTGCATGAACTAGAACCTCTGTGTGTGAACTGGTGCCAGAGTGTGAATGAGTACCTCTGTGTATGAACTAGAGCCTCTATGTGTAAACTAGCTTCTGTGCATGAACCAGAGCCTCTGTGTGTGAACTAGCTTCTGTGCATGAACCAGAGCCTCTGTGTGTGAACTAGCTTCTGTGCATGAACCAGAGCCTCTGTGTGTGAACTAGCTTCTGTGCATGAACCAGAGCCACTGTGTGTGAACCAGTGCTGGTGAGTGTGAATGAGTACCTCTGTGCATGGACCAGAGCCTCTATGAATGGACCTGCCTCTGGGCATTATTCTTTGGCTTCTGGCCAGGACAGAACTACTAACAGAAAGAAGGACACCTCTGGCCACAACCAACTACTCATCGAGTACAGTAATAAGAATGGTATTTTTTCCCCTGAGATTTCTGCCCTAACCATCACCTGTTCTCATCATCACCACCCTTTCTGCCTTTTCGGGGAAACCTTTTGGAAAAGGGGAGAAAGGGGAAAAAGGAGTATTATGCAAAACAAATTAAATTGTAAAGATTCCAGTGCAAATCTCTGACAAACAAATGATCAGTTCTTGCTGGCAGAAGAGTCCTGGTTTGTGGAATACTTTCAGTCGACTATACCTAGTTGATATTATTGCATAAGAGATGAAAATTTAGAATTAATGGTTTATATGGTACAATTTTAGGAAAATTTTATTATATTGAGCATAGAGTAGAACTACTTCATTATCAAAATAGAAATTCTTGAGGAAATGATGGATACTTAGAAACATTTATTAGTCTGTACCAGACCACATCATGATATAGTAAAAAAGAACAGAGAGTCTTGTTCTCCACCTTTCTAATTTTATCTGTTCCTCCTTATTACTTTGAAATGATCAGAACAAATTGTGATTGAATGATATCATTGTTTATATAAGTCTGATTATTGCTTTTGTTTGGCAGGATTAGTGATTGCACTGATTGTCTCTTGCATGTTAAGTGTGTTCTTTACTACTGAAATGTACTCCTTCCTTCCCTTTAGATGACTGATGTTTTGTGCTATCTAAGGGCCCTATACAAGCTACTTTAAAGATGTTGTTATTTTTCTGAAGGAATTATGAAGTTGTTAGCAATTTAAAACAGAGAGTAAACTGTAGAATAGGATGTACAAAGCAGAGAAATAATATACAGGTATGTAAGGAAAGTTCATGGTAGCAGATCATAGGCACAGTGGTCACGGTAGAAAAAAGAATGGATCTTTCAATGTTATGGCACAGAAGCTATCAGAAATGTTATCATTTAAATTATAGCACAGTAGGGGACATCTACAAGTCTGATTTTTAGGTAAACAATAAAGGGATTCCAGACCAGCTCACAAAGCTGTAAAGAACAAGCTATTAAATCATTCAGGTCCAAGTACAAAACGATGACGTCTTACAAGACAGGGAATTTAAGACATTGTAAGCAGTTTGTTGTTTTTTTCATGGCTCAGGTAGTATTAATGTGAAGCTGGTAGATAAGCTTATCTTAGTAATTGAAGCTTTTTTTAAGGAAATGAACAACAAAGTGATACAGTTTAGTCTTGATGAATTGACTTCCAACCAGATGAAATCAAGACTACCTCAAAGACAAACTCTGTAAACAATATGATCAGGGATACACCAGTCTACTTCCAGAGCAATTTGGTCCCACTTTTGAGGTAGTCTACCACTGCATTTTTTCTTTAATGTCCTTGCAATTGTAATTAATTTGGGGAAGTTAAAACATAAATGTCATATATGTAAACATATGTGCATATACAGTTTCTCTTTATTTATGTTTTCTTTTGCAGAGAAAAAAATTCATCCAAAATAATGGAAGAAATTGAAGTGTTGCTAGCATGCAAACCATACCTCAGTAGTTCTGAAATGCATGGGAACATATAGTAATCAATTATTTAATATTATTTTCCTTCTAGGTCATCTCCGAACACACTATTTGGTCATTACAAAAGCTCTCCCAGTGAATGATTTATTAGATACTCCTTCCATAGGTACAAGAATATGAAGCTCCATTATATTATACATTTGGATTGATCAGGGAGTGCATAAAACCACCGAGTGATATCCTGTTTAAATGTAAGGGAAAGTTCTGGGAAAGAAACTGAACCAATATTTCCAGATAGAAGCTACATCTTACACTGAACCTGCTACAAGATTGATTATCTGATTAGTGCTCAATGATGTGGAAAGGTTGAAAATTTGTAAGCCCAGAGCCAAATTATCTTGGGCTAATTTTAGTCCCTTGGTATCTCCATTTACTGCTCATCTCTGTCTTTGACCTATCATCCTTGTGACGATGTAGTAAATTCTTTTGACTGTATATACAGATCTTTAGTTTATAACAAACCTTAAGATAAGAAGAGTGTCAGATTATATCTGAGACCTTTAACAGAGAGAGCTCTACCTATCTGATGACCTGGTGTTTTCCACTCATGTATCTGAAAAGTGATTTGATTTGTGACTTTTTAATTATGTCTTCTCGAAACTGCTGTCATGTTGGAATAAAGAATTTGAAGTTACCTAAATCTGTGTTCTACAAGCTTGTCCTCAGAATAAAATCCCTTATGCCCTTTGAGAAGCAAGCTATGTTTCTAAGTCAACACAGCAGTAGTTTTCCTAGTCTTCTCTTCACTCTGCAATATATTGTATTTGTATAACCAACTTCTTACCCAAGTTCTGGAAGATGACTTGCCTCACAGAGTTGAACTGTAGTGGAAGTGAACTTTGTTCCATTATTGGTACCCTGTCTTGGATGAACAGACATTTCTTCATGCTTCCCATGGAAAGTTAACACAATTTTTTTTTTTTTACTAATACTACAAAGTCAGTTACGTCCTGAAGTGAATCATTTTATTTCTCAGCTTTATGACTTTGCTAAAAAAATGAATACTTAGTTGCCATTCGATTCTTTTCCAGTAATACTAATTTCAAAATCAAGAGTGAAAAAGAGTGAACAGATTATAATAAGACTACACTACGTTCAAAATGAAGATTGAAAAGAATAAATAAATTATAAAGATTTGCTAACTCTTAACCTGCAAAAAGACTGCTCATATCTCATCTTTCTTAGCAAGTCCTACAAAAGATCATTATTTCCTACGTTATCCCCATCCTTCTCTGAGCTTCTGTTGCTTTTGTTGTCCATTGCAGTGTGGTGGTATGTTGTATATCCCACTAAACTTGCCTGACGATCAGAGGACAGAGCAGCCACTAGATTAGATATAGAGCCAGGCAGTGGTGGTACACACCCTTAATCCCAGCACTTGAGATCTCATGCCTTTGCTTGGGAAGCACATATGCCTTTAATCCCAAGATGTAATATGGCAGGGCAGATAAAGGTACATAAGGTGTGAGGAAACAGAAACTCCCTCTCTTTAGGCTAAAGATTTTTGCTTTGTTTTGATTTGTTTTTTAGAGACAGAGTTTTTCTGTGTAGCTTTGGACCTTTCCTGGAACTCGCTATTGGCATAGTTATGGGGAAATAGGATCTCATTTTTTGTTTTGTTTTGTTTTGTTTTGTTCTTTGAGACAGGGTTTCTCTGTGAACAGCTCTATCTGTCCTGGAACTCACTTTGGAGACCAGGCTGGCCTCGAACTCACAGAGATCGCCTGCCTTGCCTCCCAAGTGCTGGATTAAAGGCATGCGCCACCACTACCTGGCTAGGCTGAGGATTTTGTAGAGGTAAGAACTAGTGGCTGGCTGTTCTACTTCTCTGATCTTTCAGCTTTCACCTTGATATCTGGCTCTGTTTTTATTTTATTTTATTTTATTTTATTTTATTTTATTTTATTTTATTTTATTTTATTAAAAGACCATCTAAGATTAAAACAACATTCAAGTTTTTTTTTTTTCTTATAAAGTATACGATACTAGGTAAGCAAGGATTTATTTCCAAGGTTTCCAAGGTCATAGTGTAGTGTAGTATTACTTTGGACTCTGATAACATACTTCACTTATAATTCCTCATTTTTTTTTCCTTAGCAACTCTAAACAAATTTAAAAAAATAATGCCTATTATGTATTTGAATGATATGTATATGTAAGATCACAAACCATCTTGGTCCTACCTAAAGCCTGCCTCTACACTCCTTGTCACTTAAGCCAGGTCAGACTAGATCACGTGGTCTGACAACTTGTCTAAACTGATGAAAAGTTATGACTTAGAAATCTCCTTTGTTCCCTAGATTTGGCAAGAGAGGTCCATTTCTCTCTCCCTTCAAGACCTCATTAAGATTGCCTATGGTCATAATGCTGCATCTCTCTGAATGAAGCTCCTCTTTGGACCTCAAAGCCTACTCTTTCCCTTAAGGGCTGTGTCTTCCAGTAAAGCTCTTCTAAAATGTAATCCATGCCAAGTGAACACATACCTCCTGGGGATAGAACATCCTTATTCCCAACTCCTTATGCTCCTTATGTCTTGTCACTCACTTCCAAACTCCACAATCCACTAGTTAGGACTTTATTCTATATGGACAAATAATTTTACAAGTATCCTATAAAATTTCATACTTTTGGATCCTACCAATTGGATGGGATATTCCGATACTATGTGAGCTTCTGTTGATATCAGGAGTGATAGTATATATGAATGGGTGCTCATTGAAGCTTTCTGGAATATCTTTCATAACATGTTAATTTCCCATAATTACATGTGTTGTGTAGACCAAGGTCCAGCTTCTTTGTCTTGTTCACCACAGTTACTACTCTGAGCTCTCAAAAGTCACTATTACAGTCTGTCACAAGCAAGGCTAATTTACATTCTATCAATAGATAATGATTTTAATATTCTATCAATAATAATGAAACTATTTAATTCTATCCCGTGATGAGATCAAGAGTATAACCATCCTAACTACAAATAATACAAAAAGATATGCTTGGAGCAACAGAAGAATGTAGACAGAAGTTTAAGTGGAAATCCCCGCTGCTTTTGTCAACTGTATACTCATTAGTTTAAACTGTGGTCCGTAATTTACCAAGTAGCCAGTCCAAAATGTGCTAAAGATAAAAGACTTTCTTTATAACTTTCTTCCTTAACCTTGATCTTATTCCAAAGAAATGGAGCTAAGTCTTCTTACATCCTGGTGGACGGTTTTAAATTAGGGCTCAGTACCTACTTGAGATATGCTTATTCCCCACAGGAGTATTTAATAGTTTCTTTTCTTGTTACTTTAATAAAATACCCTGACTCGAGAAACTTAAGGTATTGTATGTTCACTTTAGCACAGTAGTAGATCACAAAAGAAAAGTCACAGAGACACTAGAGAGACTATCGCTCCACATTAGTAGTCAAGAACAAAGAACAGTAGATGTATGCATGTTAACGTTCAGCTCACCTTGTCGTCTTTTATACAGCCCAATATCCCATGCCAAGGAAATAGTACCACTCACAGCAAGTGAGTCACATGGCAGGATCAAGAGTACAACCATCCTAACTAAATAATAATTTAAAAAAGAAACATTATTATGATAACTCACTACAGACATGCTCAGACGCCTAGCTCCCCATGATTCTAGATCGCATCAAGTGTGCAGCACAAACATTAATTTTTATTAATTAAAGCCAGTGAACTAAGTTTTCCATGCCTGGCATTTGCATTTTTGTGAGATCGTCTGTGTATCTTCAGAGAAACAATATAATTCGTTGTGGCATAACTCCATATATGTGTACATATATGTGTGTGTATGTATATAATGTATGCACATATGTATGTATGTATTTTTAAGTAAGCATATATGGTAATATAATTTTTATGGATTGCCAAGCATCCTTAGTCTTACTTATTGCTCTGTATTCCTTCTCCATTTGTATTACCCTCCTTGCCCCTCCCCAGTACAAATATCTCCCTTTTTCCGCTTTGCCCTTCCACTACACCCATGCCACACTATCCTTATTTCTAGAAACACTTCTATGGCATGTTTCCTCTTGACTTGTATGAAACCCACATCAATTCCATGGCACCTGTCTACTTTCCTGCCTTCCATAATTCCATATAATTGTTTCAATTATATGCTTAAATATAAAGATTCAGGACTGGGATACACAAATAAAAAAGAACACGCAGAATTTGCCTTTCTGGGACAGAGTAACTTCACTGTGAATAGTATTTTCTCATTCTAGCCATTTACGTGCAAAATTTATGATTTCCTTTTTCTTTACAGGTGAATAGAATCCCATTGTCTCTAAAGACCACATCATCATTATGCATTCTTCAGCTGAAGGACATTTAGTTTGTTTCAATTTTCAATTGAATGGCAATACACATGTCTGAGAAAGTATCTCCTTAATAAAATATTGGGTCCTTCAGGCTCAGACCAAGGAGTGGTATGCCTGAGTCATATGGTATATCTACTTTTATCTCTAGAGAATTCTCTACTTTGATTTTCATAAGGGCTGCAACGGACTGCAAGCCCACCAATAGTGAATGAGGGCTCCCCTTCCCCCACATCCTTGTCAATATTGTGGTCACTTGTTTTCTTGACCTTATCCATCCTGATTACAATAAGAGGAAATCTTAAGTATATGGTGACTAAATAGTAAAGACATGATCGGAGAATATGTTCCAGGCTGAATAATTTGCATTCAGTCATGGACTTTAGACCACATGTAACTAAACCCAATAGGTGTCACAAATTCAAGCCCACATCAGGTGTTCAAAGTCATAAAATGTAGGAGATTAAAAAATAGACTTTCTAGAATAAGAAAATAAATATTATGCTCAAACTCTCAGTTGATGATCAACACCAGAGAGCACATTAGTTGGTCACAGTGTCAGAGAAACAAAGTGTAATGTGAATAGTAGGGAGTTTATTTCATGTGTTGTAACGATGCCTTCCTCAGTTCCAATATATAGTGGCAATAATGAATTTTAAGGTCATGTTCTATATTTATCAATTTCCAAGAAGAACCAGACATTGAGCACAAACATTTATTCCTTAGTATAAAGGAAATAGTTTTGAAAAAATGTAACCTTGGGAGATGTTCTCATTATCCAATTATCATAGAATATATTTATATGACAGTCGACTATGTATTTAGACTCTGAGATCTAGCCTATTTGTCCTATAGCACAAACCTGTATAGCATGATATTTCACTGAGTATTGTAGATAGTTGTATGCACTAGTGTTTGTAGATCTAAATAAATTTAAGGTTAGCAGAAGCAGAAGAAAATCTTAAGTAAAAGGCAAACCGTGTATTCATGTCCAGTTTATAGATTTGAGATTTGTTCAAAGTTAATGGACAAATGATGACACCCAGGAAGCTGAGGGTGGCATTATACATTACAGTCGGTGTTAGAATTACAGTGTGACTATTCCACAGGATTCATAAAAATCCTTTCTTCAATGATAAATTAACCTTTATTTATGGTAAGTTTTTACTTTATAAGATTTTAATTTTTTTAACATTTTGACTCATTTCAAATAATGCTTAGTTTAAACCACAAGCACATTGCATAGCCATAAAAAGTCTTTTCCTTTTCTTAAAAATATTTACGAACAATATAAATCAAATGAAGTACACTGTGTGTCTGGACAGAAGTTAACCAGAATTTTAATCTTTTTTGAATTTCTTTGGGCTGAATGTAGAGAATTGGAATAACTACACTGAAATACTTAGTCTGAAGAAGAAATGAAACATTTTCAATTTCACCTCAGGTAAGAAGCTATATGGAGATTCCAGATGAAAGTAGAAGAATTTTCAAACGCATTTCCCAAGATACCTGCTAGAGAAGCATAATAAAAATGGCTTGTGTGCAGTAGTTTTTTTTTAATATATATTTTTTACTTTATTTATCCAGGCATGGCAATAGCTTTGCCAATAGGCCAGGCCAGGTGAGTTCAGATGCTATGATTCCTGCATCTCAAATGCTGTTTCCCTCCTCTCCTTGCAAAACTGACTTGCTACAGCTGACTACAATTCCCATGATCCTTCACGGATTTCATTCCACTCAGCTAGCTCTTATTATTTTTTTCCCTACCTCCTTAGAATCTGACAGGCCAGAGAGAATTCTGATTTCAAAGGGATGCTTACATTCTGTACTGATGCGGTCTAGGAATGTAAATGTTCAGTGTCACACTGCTAAGTGGAGAAAGGTAAGACAATTTATTACAGGTTTTTATAGTTCTTTTTTTTTTTTAAAGCTTTTGAAGAAATCGTGTTTTCTTTAAAACCAATGTCTTTGTCACTTATTTTTTGTTCCATCTCTGCAAATCAAAATGCAAAAACATTTTGGCAATAGTAATGTATGTGCATTTGAAATGTGACATTAATACGATTACAAAGAATTCTCAGAGAAATCTCCCTTAATAGTATAATAGACTCTGAATACAACTTAGTGAATTGGGACATAAGCTTTGCACAAATGAGTGACCTACCAGAAACAAAAACATTGAGTTGATATTTTGCCTGATATATGTGTCCTCATATTAGCAGAATGACAGATGTTTTTCAATTGCATAGAGGGTTAATTGCTTCATCACTAACACTACCTAACCAGTATGAATTAATATTTCCTTCTCAAATCATTTTATCTTAGAAAGTACTTTTGCACACTTTGCCAGTGGGATCTTAATACTTAAGATAAAAACATATTAAGAAAATCTCAATTAATTATAGCAAAATTCATTACTGTGCTAATAAATATCTTTAGAAATCTAAATCTTACTCTTAGTGGATTAACCCTATTTCCCCTTTAGTGTGGACTGTGCTTCTGTCTTAAACACATGTATTCAATGATTGTGCTTGACTACTTCTGCTTGGAATTGGCATAAAACTAGTATGGCAATATGCCATGTATGTGGTTTACACAGTTGCAAATTATTAAAGCAATTTTTATCAATTAACACAGTTCCTCTGAGAAGAATGAGGTACATGCATCATTTTTCAATGCAACTTTGCATAATTGGAATAAAATGCAATTTGATCTATTAATCTAAAAATTAAATGCAAAATACTTAATATAATACAGAGAACAGCACTCTGAAATTGCATAACTATCCAATGTGTGGTCATTTTCTTCTCTGCCCCTTCTCTCAAAGCACAGAAAAGAAATTCCATAAAATACAGTCCAGGAAGAGAGAATATTAAGAAACAATGAAAGCCACAAAGAAAGCCTGAGGTGGTCAAGGCTGCACCACCTCTCCAGCCAAGCAGAAAACTCACATTTGTATTTAACTCTTTTTCAAGCCTCTACTCTGACTCTGACATTGTACACAGTAAGATCGAATTAAACTGCCCAGATTAATTGTAAATACTTTTTGAGCATTAGGTAGCTTTTCCAACTTCTAATTGGAGAACCTTGACTTTATTAATTTTCATGCTCCTGGAAAGAGAGCAAAGTGGTACTTTTAATGGTCTGTTCTGATTTAACTTATGTGTGCTGTATATAAAATTATGTTACTCTATTTAGGGTTTCAATACCATTTTTTTAACTGCTTAAAATTGTAGTAGTACCTACTACAATACCTGGTTCTAGCATCATACATTTCTCAGTACCTTTTTGTATTCATCCTTATTTCTTTTAAATTACTAATGACAATGATGATACAAATAATACCTAGTATTTTTAGTGTACAAGAATTAATATAATTAGAAGAACAGGTCATCATAACCTACCTTAAGTGGAATTTCAGTATTTCCACAGGTTTTGTGTTCAGAACCTTTTTTTTTTTGCTTGTTTTTATTTAAGAGAACCTTTCTTTTTTTTTATTTAATTTACATATCAGCCACAGATTCCCCTGTCCTTCCTCCTCCCGTCTCCCCACCCGCCCTTCCCCCAGCCCACCCCCATTCCCATGTCCTCCAGGTAGAGCTCCAGGAGTCCATTCAACAAGAAAGAGGAGGGATTGTATGAGTGAGAATTGTTGAGACCAAGATTGGATAAAGCACGGGACAAATAGCCAAACTAGTGGAAACACATGAACTACAAAACAATAGCCGAGGAGCCCCCAACTGGATCAGGCCCTCTGGATAAGTGAGACAGTTGATTAGTTTGAACTGTTTGGGAGGCCCCAGGCAGTGGGACTGGGACCTGTCCTTAGTGCATGAACTGGCTGTTTGGAACCTGGGGTTTATGCAGGGACACTTTGCTCAGCCTGGGAGGAGGGGACTGGACTGAATATACCAGGTTGAGCTGAATCTTCAGGGGAGTCCTTGTCCTGCAGAACCTATGTTTTTAACCTTCCATTGTGTTTCAGTCTTTTTAATGGGCAACACTTCAACGTCTCCTCCACCTTCTCTAAATTTATTGAAGAAACGTATCCATGGTCTCGGTACTGACTTAGGTCTTCTGTTCTTTGTTCATAACTTTGCACTCTTTTTTCTCACTTAGACAAAATTCTTTGCTGCTTAGCTAACTACCTTTCACTCTATGCCTTCTCATTTTCCCAGCTGTTTCATACCAAACAATCTAAGTTGTTTAAATGTCCGTTTTGCACAACAGAGAGATACAAAAGTGATTAGCTGTCAATCAATACATTTCCTGAGAGCATGAATGGGAAAGACACAAGTAGTTAATTGTAAACCAAAGAGTGCTGTCCTCAGCACCTGATTCCTTGTTCTAAAGATAGGTTTGCTGCCAGACATGTTTCCTCAGCCAGATATTTCACCAACAACAGATTTTGTTTCCAAAAGACCATTGTTCAGTCTCTGACTACCTTTGGCCCACATCCGAATTCTTTAAGAGCTTCCAAATTCTCTTCTAACTTCAAGTGCTGCTGCTGTATGTGTGCAGGATGGAGATAGAGTCACAATCTACCTGCATGGCACCAGGACCTGTTCTAACTTGAAGCAAAGGAGCAGCTGTGTTGATGATGCTCATGTGTCGGGACTGGACAGCTCCAGCCTATTCTCTCCTTCTCTGGGCGCTCTTGCTTTTCTTCTCCTTCAAACAGAGCCCATCTTTGCTTTTGAATTTAATTCTGACTTGGCTGTGATAGTAAGTGAGAATTATTCTTGAGGAAGTTATAGATACACTAACGGTCTAGTCCAAATTATCATCTGCTATTCTACTCAACAAATCCCTAGCTTCAAGACACTGAAGAAAAAAAAAAACCATTTTTTTTCTGCTGTAGCTTGCTATTGACTAAATATGGAGAACTGAAAACTGGTAGACTGAGCCTGGGATAAAGGATCTGTTCTGGCCCATTAGCTAGCTTGACTGGCAAATGGTCATTCTTTGTGTTAGGCAATAGCATGCATGTAATTAGTGGTGCTTCATTTTTGTCAACTTGTCACAAAATAGAGTCACCAAGGAAGAGGACTCTCAAGTGAGAAATTGGACATGTTTGTGGAGCCTTCTACTGACCAACGATTGATGTGGGAAGCCATAGCCCACTGAGGGAGATTCCATCCCTTTGGTGTATGAGAAAGCACACTGATCAATCCTCCTTGGTTTCTCCCTCCAGATTACTCCCTTGAGTTTCTACCTTGATTTGCTTGTTTCAATAATGAACCAATTCCTGCAGGTCAAATGAACTCTTTCCTCCTCAAGTTGGTTTTGGTCAGTATTTTACCACAGCAGCAGAAAATAAATTAAGACACACTTCAAGGCTGTCTACTTCATTTGGTGCATAATTGTACTTACAGAAATCATGACTTAGTATAATGATAGAATGTACTCTGAGGCCATTCTGTTTAGGTTCTAGGCACAGTGGTGATAATCACAAGCTGTCTGATGTTGGACAGCTTACTTAGTGTCTTACTACTTTGGTTTTCCCAACTATATATTGAGGATATTAGTTTCACCTATGTAATTATTTTTATTAGAAGTGAATTCATATAGTATGTGACCAAATATTGACATACGTTGTTCAACAATGTCAGTGTTCAACAATGCAGTTGCCATTGTTTAGTTAATACTTGTGGGTTGGCTGAATAAAAAAAAGTAACTCATTTGTCCTGGTTGTGAAAAATAAAAGTTAAGATCTAGTATTACACATCTTTGCATAGTTCATACACTTTACATGAGGGTGTTGTATTGCATGTGTGCAAAGTTGGGCTAAAAGTAGCAGCCATTAGAGTCACAGATTAGAATAGATCAGATATAAAGGTTGTAAGAATAGCAAAAGCACTGTAATTATTATTTTGGTGGATTGTTCACCTATGAATGCCAAAATCATACCCATGATAATGGTAGTGTTGAAATTAAAATAGTTTGTATATTAGACATTAACTTACCCAGGACAGAGAAATGTGTGAACCAATGATATGACATTGAAATTGCAACTGGCCCACAAAGGCTTCATATAACACGGATATTCTTTACATAAGGAATTTTCATTGAAAATGTTAACAACTGGAGAAATGAGGAAAGCCTACACTACATAATGTGTGATGCACTGACATCCATTTAAGATGACTATGAACCCTTCGTATCTTCCTAAATGTCCTAAAATTGTCATAAAACATATATTATTAAAAGATATTTTGAGACAGGGTTTCATCCTGTCTTCTAGTGTGGCCTGAAACTCATTTTGTAGTCCATTTTCTCATTAAACTCATGGGTGACTCAGTCCTCAAATGACAGCACAGAGGCATAAGCCATGATTCCAAGATCTCTGTTATCTCTCTCTCTGAAAGATATGCAAATCAATACCAACCGTATTGTGAACTGAATTTCTGGGATCCTAACTCCACACACAGCGAGTACCACTGAGGCCATTGGTATAAATCCAGTTTGACTAATTGATTTACAAATGCAGAAATTTTGTTGCAATCAGTTCTTGGGGGAAAGACAGAAATCTATTACCAACACAAGTCAAGACAGAATCCTCACAGAAGCCAACACTATTAGTACCTTGATCTCTGACACTGTGGGAAAGTATCTACTGTGATTGAAGCCACACAGTTTGTGGCATTTTGTTTTATTAGGGCAGATCTGGCAAACTAACCCCAACAGGTGAAACAGCCTGTTCTCAAAATCCCTTCATTTCAATAAATTATAAGGTCAAGTTAAAAACCAAAGGGCCATTTTTAATTTCCATGGTTTCCTTGCACAGCACATATTTCTCTTTCATCAACAAGCTCTAGTGCTACCTTGACTTATTTCCCCAACCAATCACACCAACTCAACACTGTTATTTTAATCTACCACTATGTCTCTTTCATTCACTTCCAGCCCATCTCATACTACTCTGTGAAACTCTGCTATAGCCACAGAGAATTCTTCCTTCTTCATAAGGGCTTGTATTGTTTTCAATGTAGAAAAAATTTCGCCTTTTCACTGTTTCCTCTGCCTAATTACAGCTCCACATCATTCCACCCAGAACTCAGCTTCTCACAGCCTTGTCAGCATCTTTAGTCATTCTCAGCTAACGTGTTCTTGAGGAAGCATTTTTAAATTTCTTAATCAGCTGGCTGTTTTATATTGGTTTATTTTTATTTATTTATTATTATCTGAATGGCTATGAAGTCAGACCATAGTGATGGTGATAGGGTCTGTTTGATAAAGAATGCTAATTAGGATTTACACTGTTAACTGTTGTTCTCAGGGTTGAAAACAAAAGCTATTAAAAATATTTACTTTTTTTCTTTTTCAGGATAGACATTCAAAAAAAACATCAAAGTTGATTTATAGGCAGCAAAATTGGCCATATTCTGTAGGTTACAACACACAACTATTCTAAATAGGGTGTGCAAAATGTCTTTGGAAGAGGAACTGACAGTGGTCCTCATTCTTTCTCCAAACAGTGAAGGGTAGACACTGAGAATGCATTCAAGAATAGGAACTTACAATCCTGCTGACTTCTATGATTGCTCATGCTATGGCATCATTCTGTCTATTGAAAGGGTAAGGAGAATAGAGAATGTTGGATCCACCTGCAGTCTACTAACCAGCCAGGCAGGCATGTGGCTGTTTCCCATAGGTGGACATTCCATAAGGACTTCAGTTGACTTGCTTACATACAAGGCATGTGATACCAGTGGTGGGAGGCTGTGGTAAGTAGCAGTGGAGTGAGTGCTAAGGCAAAGAAAAGTAGATAAGTACAGTTTTAACGTTTAAATTCTGGTGTTCCATAGTTAGAGCCCCAAATGCCACATAAGATCCTCATAACAGCATCTCACAATAGAAAAGAATGCAGAAACCCGTGAGACAGGCCATCATGGCTGCTGTGAAACACTTGCCAAAAAGGAATCGACCAACACTATTTGGGAAAAGACACACCAGCCCATTTGCTTTTCAGAATAAGCTAATACCCGTGGGGGGAAAGGAGAGAGGGAAGATCATAGTTCAGATAGGAGACAGACATTTTAAACTGAGAGAAAGTACCAGTCAACAACCAAAAATAAATTACCAAAGAATTATGGATTCTTTAAAAGAAATTCTTAAGAAACAAAACTGGGTTGGGTACAGAGGAAAAGATCATCTTTTCACACCACAGATGGGAGACTTCTTGCAGTACTGGCTGCAGCTTATTAGTTTAGTAATTCTTTTCTCAATAGTCTCTTATTGCTCAAGTGTCCCCAATGCTCAGAAGAGTGTATGCACTTGAGAGCAGATGAATTGGAGTCTTTTCAAACTTGGTGACAGCTGAGAACAACAAGAAAATAGAAGGGGAGGCCAGCTTTTATATTCTAGGCAGAGCTGGTCTGTAATCCAAATACTCTGTCATTAGATCAGCTACAACTATAGCCCAAATATCTGTCATTTCAATGTCTACAAAGAAGGATACTGAGAAGTTCCCTTGTGGCCTCCAAGACCCCCCAGTGTCTAAGAATCACCTACATTTGGAATCAACAGCAAATTCTGCTGTTGATGACTAAATTTCATTTTGAAACTGAGCTGCAACAAAGAATAAATGTGAGGGACAGTATGAGGGACAGAAGCTTCTTCCACATGGTTAGTGGTGGAACATTCTGAGCAAGAGCCAAGTCAAGCTGCTGTGTGAAATCTGGACATCAACATAGATAAGGAGGCACTCTACAGATGCTCTAGTTATGGTAATTTGCTTACACACTAGACTGTCTTTAAGCTGCATGTCAAAGTCATTTTACCTGTGTATCAATGTGAGGGAGAGGGAGACACATAGAGTTGGAGGATGTGGTAATAGAGACTCCTAAGGGAACACAATCAGAATCCTAATGGGTTCACTCATGGTGTAAATTTGCTCTTGGCCAGGCACTGCTTACCTCCATCAGTATAAGCCAACCAAGAGAATCTTTCACACTGGCCATTTATGAAAAAATTGTTTTCCCGATTCTCATCTTTCCTGACATTTATTCCTCCCAACTATTTTTTTTAAATCTATGACACCAAAAATGATGAGGGAAGGAAGACTCTATGAATGTAATTGATATGTTGCTCAATGCTTTTACAGTGCAGTACTCTGATTAAAAAAAAAAAAAATCTCTTGGTGTGTTAACCTGAACTACAAACTTTGATTTCTCAGGTTGGCATTTATGGATTGTTCTTCCTCATTTTCAGTGACCTTTAACACTATTTTTTTTCAGGAATCCCTTTCATATATCACACAGAAATACAGACAAGTAAATAAGTCATTTTCATTTCTTTGCAGAGGAAATATGGTGACTATTTTAATGTGAAGTGAATGGCAAGAAAAACATGATATTAGGTCTAACTGGAATAAAGATGAAACATGAGAGACAGCACAGTTGTTCATCTGAAGTATGAGGCTTGCCCCACTTTAGTTCTGGCTGTATTTCACATGGTGTGTAGTTTTGACATTGACATGAATTACAACCTCCTGTGTGTGTGTGTGTGTGTGTGTGTGTGTGTGTGTGTGGTGTGTGTGTGTGTTTGTATTGAAAGGGTTGTATTAGAAATGTCCAGTATCTTTCCCTAATGTTACCATCTGAGGCCACTTAAGAATGGCAGTAACCCAACTTTACAACTAAAACTTGCAACTGAAAGATGGATCTTGTTTGCTATTGTACAATTCCTCAATCTGTTTTGAAACCCCATTAAAGTACATTTCACTTAAGAGTGCTATACAAAACATGTATAAAAATGAGCTACAGTTTCCTGAGGAAAATAATACTTTAAACTCTCATCCCGTAGAGGAAGGTACATTAGCAAGTTATAATGAACGGACCTGGGGACATGGATCAGTGGTTAAGGGTGTTCACTGTGAAGTTTACAGATCTCAGTTTAAACACTCAGCACCCACAAAAAAAAAAGCAGCAGCACACACTCCTGTTGTAACATTAGTGGTTTAGGATGTGGAGATATGATAGCCAGGACTTGCTGGACTTCAGCCTCAAGTGAGGTTCAGCAGAGGGCCTTACACCAAAGAAACAAATCCAAGAGTGCCAGAGAAAGACATTTAGCATCATCCTTTAGGCCCCAAGTCTGCACATGGAACACACATTCTTCATGTACACGTGCATCTTCTCCATGTATAAATGCACAGCTTCTTCACATACACATACATGTATTCATCATATAGACAGACACATCTTCTTCATGCACACATACACATGTCCTTCATGTACATATATGCACAATAGCAAAAAAAAACTAAGTAAATAAACCAATCAATAAAAAGTCATGATCAACATAAAATTCACTGAGAGCAAGGATCTAAGCAGTGCTTGGCTTTGAGCTATTTTATAATATTTAATAAGCAGTCGAATGACTACCAGTTGAATAAAAGAATGCATACAATTTATAGGAGTGAAAAAAAATACTAGCTTCCTGTAGACATGTGCCACCCCCACCTAGGCTAATATGCACACAGGCAAAACAAACAAATGCATCCTCTGCTCTAGATATTTGAATATCTGATACCCCTCCTCAGCCGTTCTGAATGCCAAAATGAATGCAGGCATTTAATATCAGCACTGGCCAGTAAGTAATGCTCAAGCTGATGCACTCTGCTAAGAATTAGCCTCTTATTGCCCTTTGCAAAGCCTTATTTCTCTGAGTGGCAATTTTGAATCTGGCATCTACCTGTATCTTTGGTTTCTGTTCTAAGTCAGTTGGCCATTTTCACCACGCTATGGGTGGAGCATAAGCAGTATTTAACAAAGATGTTTTAATGCAGACTTCAAACATAAGGGCTAAGAGAAAGTCAGGTACTCATGAGGAAGGGTTTGGTACACCTGAGAGCATGGGTGTAGGCCCTCAGGGAGGAATTACAGAAAGTAAGGCATATCCAAGTATGAGTCTGGGCTCCTGGAATGGGGGAACAGGTTATTCTTTTATTTTTCTTTGCTTGTTGTTTTACAATAGCCAATACAGGATTTTGGTGGGGCTTGAAATGATTATCTCTGAAAGGTTGCTAAGAAATACAAATGAGATCATTGGATGGTTTTGGAGGGCTACTGGGTAGGATTATACTTGAGAAGGGAAAAGTTTGGTTCACAGGAACACAGGAAGATAGGCTATCTTTGCTGTAAGCACAAAACAAAACAAAACAAAAGCTTTGCTTTAAATTCTCAGATGATGTCTGGGGAAAGGACTCAGGCACATGCCTAAGTCGTGCACATTCAGGTCTTAGGTCTACTTCACAGTGACGTTAACAAAAACTGTCCATATATGAAAGGAACATGGGCTCTCTGCCGGCAGCCTTTACAGCCAATGCCATTAATTGTGCTGGAATTCTTGCTTCTCTTCTGGCAAGAAACTTAGTCAGACTTTAGGGTGAGTGGCTATTTTCCTGTCTTAGGTTCCCATAATTTCTCTAATGTGCACACACATATGTTACATCCCAGGTACGTAGGTAAGAGGACAAATACAGGAGTTGGTTCACTCCTGTGTCATGCAGGTGGGGAAGCCAACCAGATCATTTGTCTTAGCAATCAGGAGCCATCTTGATGATCCTAAGTTTGAGGTTGTTGTATATCAGCCAATGAAAGTAGGCACTTGGTGATAAATTTCGGACAAGCAGCATGATGTAGAATAAAGACATGAATCTTGGGACCATTAGTAGATTAGTCCTATTTTATAACAGAGAGGATTGGCTCACAATGGAATTGGTCCTCAGTAAGAACATGTTTAGGTACAGAGCTAAGGTACGCTTTCAATTTTAAAGGCCTGGGAAAAAGTAAGAATAAAGACAACTTCAAAGGGAAAGAGGAAGGAAAGGCCTGAGACATGAGGTGGCTTGATGAACTTGGTACCTTGAAGTTAAGAGCAAAAATTTAACACTTAGGGTTATTTTTGAGAGATATTTGCTGATTGCTGCCATCTTGCTTCTTTTCTGGTTTATTTCCATATGGTTTGTTCTTCCATTTGGAGAATAAGGAGACTAGTCGAGAGAAGAGATAGCTGTAAATGGTAATAGGGAGTGTATATGGTCAAATACAAGATACTTGAACAAAATTGTTATTGCAAAATCTGACTTTATAATGAATGTTCGTCAAAAAAGTAAAATGAAAGAATTCAAAGAATGTGTCGTAGGATTATATACAAAGATGCAACTATATGTACATATGTATATATGTAGACATATATGTGTGTTAATGTATCAGACAGTGTTTATTTTTAAAAATGGATTTATGTTGCATCTTTTGTTTGTTTGTTGTTTGTTTTGGTTTTTTGAGACAGGGTTTCTCTGCGTAGCTTTGCGCCTTTCCTGGAGCTCATTTTGTAGCCCAAGCTGGCCTTGAACTCACAGAGATCCGCCTGGCTCTGCCTCCCGAGTGCTGGGATTAAAGGCATGCGCCACCACTGCCCAGCCTTGTTTTTTTTTTTTTTTTGTTTTGTTTTGAGACGGGGTTGCACCTTGTAACAGCCCTGGTTGCCCTGGAACTCACTCTGTAGTCCAGACTGGCCTTGAACTCACGGAGATCTGCCTGTCTCTGCCTCCCAAGTGCTGGGATTAAAAGTGTGCACTACCATCATCCAGCTGTTATGTCTTTAATGATTAAAAAGTACTTTAAAAATAAGCCGTGTAAGAAATTTCTGCAACATCTTTACTCAAGATAAAAGTTTTTAAATAAAGCAGTAAGATTAAAAGAATGAAGATGTTTTGATTTCAATTTTTAGCAATCCATAACTACTGTTATAATAAAATATGGGGCTACAGAGATAGCTCAGTGGTTAAGAGCTCTTGTTGTTTTTGAAGAGAACCTAGACTTAGTTGCCAACACCCACATAGTGCCTCACACCATCTGTAACACTAGTTCCATGTGATTACATGTCTTCTTCTGTTGTCTGGTGGACACAAGATAAACATGATACACATACATACATAAAAGCAAAAATTAATATACATTAAAAATGGGGAAATCTAAACAATAAAAAAGATATCAGGGTGGATTTTTTTTAAAAAAATCACAATAATAACATGGTGGTATATCTTGATATGAATATGCATACATATTTACACACACACACACATACACGTGCACATACATATATAGGCATAGATGTTTTGATTTTGCTGTGCTGGTGTTTTAATTCCTTTTCTCCTGCTTTGAAAAACTGCTATGACCAAGAGTAACTTATGGAAGGAAGAGTATATTTTGGGTCATGGCTCCAGAGGAATGAGTCCTTCAGGGTAGGGAGGCACAGCCGCAGACAGCAGGCAAAGTGACAGAGGCAGGAAGCAGAGAGACCACATCTTTCACCATAAGCAGAAGGCAGGTGGAGTAACCTCCAAAGGCAAGGCTTCCAACTCTCACAGCCCACCCTAGTGAGGTACTATTTCCAACAGGGCTACACCATCTCCAGAGACTATCATTCATAGGGGATGAGGTATTCAAGTACTTGAGCCTACGGAAGGCATTTTCCATTCAAACCACCAAGAGCTGTAGATTGAGATAACTAAGGGACTCACAAGTGCTCATAAAGCAATATGCTAGCAAGCACCATCCTTCATTTTGGCTGTATATTTTTAATGTAATATTTGATACATTTAATTTTGTCAGCAAAAATCCACATGAAAGAAGAAAGAAGTAGATATCCAAGAGAAAAGTATATATTGAATGGTTCTTTGTTCCTTCCATTGTTAACAGTGAATAACAGTAGCTTCTGAGCCTCTTATTAGGATAAGCAAATATCTTTCACTGGAGCACACATTTTTATGTGCAAACAGCTGACAGTTTCTGCTCCTTCTTCCAACAGATAAAAGTACTTCGTGTTTCTAGTTATTAACATCTGTTGGTTTGACAAAGATAAATTCTACGGCATTTTATTCAAATTACCTATGAAGTAGCTCAATGGTTTTCATTAGATGGAAAAGATGAAAAATAAATAATGTAATAGTAGTTATAATGTGTTATTATTAGCACATGAAAGACAGCAACAACATGGTGTGTTATTGACTTCCATCGAATTGCTGACCACCTGTCAGAAGTTAGGAAGAGCTATCAGAGCCCTGTACCAAGAGTTTCTCCAAAAAATGGTGCATTCTTTTTATTATTCTTAAATATTTATTTGTGTATGTGCTGTTTGGGTTGGGGTGCACATGTTTGTGGGCCGTGTGGTAGACAAAAGAACACCCTGGTATCCTCCTCCATTACTTTCCACCTATTCTTTCAAGGAAGGGTCCTTCCCGGCACCAGCTCTCCTATTTTCATGGTTGGAAACTGGTAAGTCTCAAGGATTTTCTTGACTTTCCCACAGAGCTGAGGTTAGACCCATGTGCAAAATACTTGGCTTACATTAATATTTGGATCTGTCATCTGGTCCTCAAGTTTGTAGAGCAAAGCTCTTTCCAGTGGGTCATCTCTCTAGCATTGGTACATTGAAATTATTAAATCGCCTATGTGGTAGGAAATTTCATGTATGAAAACACACGTGAAAATATCATCCCCATTTGCCATTTGTTCAAAGTCACCTATGTATCAGAAGCAGAGATAGTTTTTGTTTGTTTTTAAATAATGGATTGTTTATTTTGGAGCCAAAGGTAAGTGGTTTTGGTCATGAAATGCAGATTCAGTTTGTCCAAAAGAACATGTTCCTATGTTCCTTCAAACAACAGTTTGAAGTTTCTGTAGTAATAGAACAAAGTCGCAAAGCAAAACACTTTTCAGATACTTGGGCAGAAAGATAGATTAAATTTGTTTTAGTCAATCTGTGAAATCAGTTGAAGGCCTCAGCTGCTCTGATGACATTCTTGGCCTTCGTACCCTAAGACTTGACTTGATCTTCCTGAAGGTGTTAGGGCATACAGGCAGACAGGTGAGTAATAAATGGCTATATAGGGAGTCTAAAAATAGCCCAAGATAATTCGATTCTGGAACTTTAACATTTCAGCTAATCAGTCATGCAGCCATGTAGAATGTGGATTTTAATGGGAATGTCAGTTCATATCTGCTTAGCTCTCTAGCTTTCCATTTCCTCTTCAATTTTGGCCTTGATTTCTTAACACCTGTTGAGCTCTTTAGTATTTTTAGGGATGTGAGTTTAGTGATAAGTCACCTTCATCTCATTGAAATGGTGTTGTAGATTTACTGGAAACAGTTCAGTAAAGACTCATTACCCAGCCTAAATAACTATGAATGTTTATGTAGATGAGTGTCTTAATATTTTTCAAAAATAAAACCATAGATACTGTTAGTTAAATAAACAGGAATTCTTCCTTAGTAATAGGTTGTTTTCTATTCCAGAGCATATATTCACTACTTGTTTATGTTTTGTTATTTTATATTTTTTCACTAATTTTCATTAGCATTTGATGGGAAGTAGTTGAGAAGACATCAGATATGATAAATGATGTCATAGAAACTAAAAAGCTTTGGAGAGTCTTCTGAAATTCAAGCCAGTATTTTAGATGGCTGGACTGTAAGTTATATATTTCCTCTGGTTCTTTGTGACAGTTATTGGATTGGATTGTAAAAGAATTGAGATCATATTGAGAACACATAAAGACACACTTTCATAGAGAAATGCAAGGTCATAGCTACAAAGAATTCAGAATCTCAACTATTATAAGTCTACCTCTGTGTTCTTAAATGAAAATAGACTGTCCTTGCCCCATAAAATTTAAAATGTAATTTGAATCATGGAAAATCCTTATTTAAACTTTCAAGTAAGGAATGATTTCAAATTTTTATATATACCAAACTATAATTAACTTTGTTAATACATACATGAGGCACAGTCCAGAAGTTTGAGTTTCAAGTAAATCATGCTGCTCTATTAACAGCTGTATGGTAATGTTGATCATTAATCAAAGCATGATGGGCTCTTAAAGCCCATAAAGATCAATTAAAAAAAGAGTTCAGTCTTCATATTCTTCTGACATATGTGGTGTCTTCATACCCTTATACACAAAGAAAATACGAAAACACTTATGTGAGTGACTACTACCCCTCAATCATTGGAGTATTTTTTTTTGTTCATGCTGGCATAGGGCCAATCAAATTTTGACATTTATAATTTAAGTTTGAACTGTAAGGATGGGATATTACTTATGTCCTATAAGATTATCACTGAGAAAATTTGAACTCCCATCTTTTCAATTAAAAGTGAAACATTATCTGAGACATGACCAGAGTCATGGAGCAGTGCCCAGTCTTATCAAATGTTCTACTACCTCCCAATGAAGAGCCCAGGGTTCTGACTCAGGCTGTCTATAGCGTTACTTAGTCTTTCATGATCAGAAACATTGGCATTGCTTCCCAGATTGATGTCATCTGATCAGAACTCTACTTTTCTGGATTTCTTCTGAGTAAGGGAATCAGATCGTTGGACCATTCTTCATGCTTAGAAAAAGGGACAAATCAGAGGTCAGTCCTACATTGAGCTACAAATGGTTAAGTCTAACATATATTCTGGAATATTACCTCATATTAATAAAACCAATTCAAGTCAGACTTTTAAATTGTCAGGAAGGGAGTCTTTGCCAAAATAACATGGGAGCCATTAGCTCATTTGTCCTGTGGGGCTTGCTTGCTTCATCTTCTTTAGGGAAGAAGTTGTATACCTCATATTTTTAAGAAAAAAAAATCCAGTTTTCTATAGTTTCTTAAAAAATATCTTAATTTCACATCTATATTGTAGAATAGCATATTCATCATCTAAAATAATTGTTACTTATCTATGGTAAATACATTTGAAATGTCATCTTTCAGCCAATTTGATATATTCACTATCATTATTATCTTCAATCATGATGGACATGGAGAGTTGCGTGCTACGTGAAATAAGCCAGAGATAGGAAAAAAAGGAATCTTGTGATCTTCCTCAGATGCAGACCTTAAAACAGTACAGCAGAAAGTAGTGATGATTGGAATGGCGATAACCAGAGCCTGGGGGTGGAAGAGAGAGGGGAAAAAATCAGTCCAAGAGTTCAAAGTTACAATTATATGCATTCTAATGACCCCTGCTCAAGTGTTCACTGTACTTGTAAATCATCTCACTTGTGATGGATTCCCACTTTGGTCTACCACGTCTAGTAGCTCATGAACTCACCTGTGTTTCCCATAAAAATGGATCGTCTCATGAAAGAGACGGATGGACCTATACATGCTTGTTTTCTTGCCAGTTTGTTTCTGTTGATTTTACATATATGAATGGACTTGTAGGTAGTTTTCCTGGGATATCTGCTTTGCTACCCTGCCCATATGTTTGTAGAGAAGGAAAATTATCTCTCTTAACCTACATAAGAATATGTATAAGTATATTGTGGAAAGTGAGTAATGTTTCTAGTATTGCCTTATGAAAAAAGATGCTCAAATGAGGTAAAAGCTGAACTGGATCACTGAGAATTCAATTAGTAGATGAATGGTCTTATACACAAACCATTGCATTGTTTAGCAATATACTTGCATTAATGCAGTAGGAAAAAAGAAAATGAAGCAATTTTGTACCAGTACTAGTAGATGACTTGCAGTTCCATGGGATGTGACACCCTCTTCTGGCCTCTGAAGGTACCAGACATACATGCTGTGCAGATACATACATGCAGGAAAACACACATTAAAAATAATTTAATCTTTTTTAAAAAAAGAAACTCCCTTTTCCATATGCTTTGAAATACTCAGAAAAAAAAAGCCACAGAATTTTATGTACTATATTAACACAATCTAAGAAAAGAGAACGATTTAGTCACTGGTATATTTGAACATTAACTTTTCATGACATGTGGTAATGAAATAATGAGATGAAACAACTGCACAAGGCCTTAACAAAAATGTAATTTCCAGTACATTATTGATATCATTTTTCATACCCACACTCAACTACAAAAATTTAGGTTCCGTTCCTACGACAAAATATTGATGTCATATATTAAATAAAGAGCAGCGGGTATCTATCAAGAATAGATATATTCTCTGATGACCCTTAATGAGATTCTTTGAATTTCTCTATAAAAAATCAATATTTTCCTAGATGTGGTAGAGATTATGAAAAGACTATTGAGTGGGTAGCTGATGAAAAATACTATTAAAATATTCCTCTAAACTAACCACGATTTCTTTAGAAAACCACTGTGAAACTGTGAGTCATCGCTGAGAATTTAAGAGGAACAAGGAATCTTACCCTTTCAATTGGTAGTGAGAAAGTTAATGAACCACTTTTTCTTCCTAAATGATAATGATTGCATCAATGAAAACTAGTTCAATGGCCTGTGCAAAAAACACAGATACAAATAACCACAAAATCTATTACTGAAAATTCTGTAGCTCATTAAAATTAGTCACGAAATGGGCTAACTAAGGTTTTCAGCTCTACACAGGGATCCTACAAAATGAGCATTCAGCAACATTTTCAGACTCTAAAACACTAAATCGTGTTTGGAGCTCTTGACCCAGCTAGGCCATCTAACCTGTTCAAGTCTCAGGTCAGCACATACACAAAGGCTGTGAGGTCCCATTAAGGTAATTGCTTTAACGCCAATAATTTTAGATATAAAAATTTCATGATTTTAGGCACAAAAATAGCATATGCAATGAATTTTACAATATTGGGTTCAGTGAAAATATTATTTTTCAAAAGTACCAAATGCAAAAGCCTCTTTACGTGTTGTTTCTTCTCAAATATTTATTGTCAATGTCATAAAATATTAAAATTAATGAAAAAATAGAATGTTGAAATGAATTATTCAGTTCTCAAGTAATTATTCTGTTTTGGATGACTTAGGCTTGAAAAGCTAATGGAAAATGAATAGTGAAAAACCAAAAGGAAATGCTGCTTCCCTAGATGACTACTTATAAAGCACAGCTCCACTAGTCTTCAGAGTTTAGACTTACAGTTAACACTAGTCATAGGTTTAAATGTCAGTGTCCACTCTAGTAGTTTTACATAAAAATATGGTGTACAGGGAAGTAGATTTAAACATGTGTATACACAAAACACTATTCTAAAATAATAGTTTATCTTACCAATTGTAGAATTAATACAAAGCATGAAATATATGTCAGTTTCCTTTTCTGTTTGGGAAAATTGGCTCTTGAATCTTAAAGGTTAAGAAAACAAATCGAAGTGGAAAAAAAGTGAGGATGTATGTCAAGTTTACTCACAGACTTTACACATTCCCCACAGAGTAACCATGTCCCTAATGGTAATAAAATCACAACTAACATCTTTATTAAAACTGAATGGCATTCTGTTACAATGAAAAATGGAATACCACTGAAGTTCAATCCTATCTGCTGTACTGAACAGATAAACCACCCACAAGACTTAATGGAACAAGAATCTCTTTAAAAATACATGAAGGAAAAAAAAATATGTTTTCTTTATGAACTCCACAAATTTGATGCATATTCAAGTGTTTTTCTGTGGTAGCTTCCAAGTTCCATTGATTTTGGTGTGGGAGGCTGTTACCAGGAGCTATATGACAGCATTGATTAAGTTCGGCTTTAAGAAAATGAGAGCAATCAGGATTAATTTTTTTCCCAGTTGCTAATAAACACTTGAATACAACAATGTCAGGAATTACTGATATATTAATCAATTTGATATCTGCCTGGCTACCTTTCCTTCTTTCTTTTTCTTCTTTCCTTCCTTCTTTCTTGTTTCATTCTTCCTTTCCTTCTTTCTCCCTCTTTTCTCCCTCCCTCTCTCCCTCCCCCTCTATTTCTTCCTTCCTTCTTTCCTTCCTTTGTTCCCTCCCTCCCTCCCTCCCTCCCTCCCTCCCTCCCTCCCTCTCTCCCTCTCTCCCTCTCTTTTTTCCTTCCTCTGTCCTTCCTTCCCTACTTTCTTTTAATTTATTTTGATTTTGAGGTGATTTCTCAAATATCACAAAGAGAAGCAGAAGGAATTTTTGGCCACAAAGATACAACAGTCGCTCATTTTCAGAGAAATTGAAGGAAAACACACACAACAATATGGAGCTTCAAGAACCACTGTGACCTGTAATCAATTTTCTTAACAGTTTGTCATACGTGTATAATGTTTTCTTTATGTTTGTTGGAAGAAATGAAACTTTTGTTCTTCATAGTAATGTCACTTGGCAAAGGATGATTGAGAAACATGGTTTTGAGAAAGGTGATCTTTAAGATTTTAAGATTGCCTAATACCTCTTTTCTGTTTTCATTCATTTTCTATATGAGTCTTATCTTTATTTACAAAATTACATTTCTTTGGGAATATTTTAATTAAGTTTTTAGTATTTAGAAAACTCTATTTGTACAAAAAAATACACAAGATAAGGTCCAAAGAATTCCTTGTGGTTGTTACATTTTCCTCTTACCCCATGGAATCGTGTGTCCAACCTGTTATCAAAGCATCATTAAACTGATCTATTTGTTGAAATGACAATATTGGTTACAAATCTTAAGCTTCAGTATAATGCAGATGGTGCATTTCATTACACATGGGACCTTTCCATAGCTTATTGATTGCTTGAGTTTATTGAGACTTTACTGAAATATACTTGCAATCACACTTTTCAAAAAAAAATAACTTTCATCTTTATTTTTTAAGATGGCATTTGACTCACATCTGATTAATACATTAGCTGGGTATGAAACTCTACTTTTGAACCAGTTTATAATCCTGTACCAAAAGTATTTATACATTTTTGATTATATTATACTTATCTTTATGATCTGTTTTTTGGTTAAAGTATTATACTTTTTATTAATGAAATTTCATGCATTTATAATGAATTCTGACTACTCTCACCTCCCAACCTCTCTTATGTCCCTCCTACTGCAGTCAGCTCTGAGGACTTTAGGACCTCCTTAGCCCTAGGTTTTTAACTGGGTCACAGAATCAAGCATGAACTCCTTTGAAATTCAACCACAGAGAACTCCATTGCCCTCATAACAGATTATGCTGCTATGGCAACTGTAGAAATATCTTGCCTGGTTGTTTAATATTGTAGTTCATGGCTCTACAGCTAGGTAAGATTGCTGATGCTCCTCAGCATCCTGCAGAACACCTTCCAGCATTACAAAACAAACCGTTAGGAAGATGCTTTCAGCTCAGGTCCAACTTGAATTTTCTATACTTTGCAAACTAGGTATGTGGTATCTTCAGGAATATGGTCTTATATAGTTATGGTGCTTAACTAAAAGTAGTGGCAAAGGCATATATTGTTTCAGGGGACCTCTGAGGCCTCCACAAGTAACAGTTCATATCATGAGCTATCCCACTAGTGACTTGTAGATTTTTGTTTCAGAACCCATGGCTTCTAGAAAGAACCCTATCCATTATAGTGGTATATCTCCATCCTCATTCTAATTTATTTTTAAAATTTATGCATTTTTTCTTTTTCTTTGCCCCCTTCCTTACTAACCTAAATTTCTTTCTCAAAAGCAAACAACAATGCAATACCACAACAAATCCTCCCAAAACCAAGAAAACAAAATAAAACACCTCCAAAAAATGAAAAAATACTCCAAACTATAACCTAACTAAAGTATGCAACACACATAAACACACACACACACACACACACACAACAAACAACACACACACAAAAGAACAAAAACAAAAACAAAAGAAGAAAAAATCCTAAGGAATCCATTATGTCTCTCAGCTACTTCTGAACATTAAATCTACCTTGGAGTGGTTGGTATACACAGTGTCACTCCATTGGAGAAAACTGATTTTTTTCTCTCCCAGCAGGTATAAATGACAGTTTAGTTGTTAATCTTTACCATAGTGGCTAGGTTTCCATTCATTCAGTTTTTAAAAATACAGCAAAATAAAATACAGCAAGATTTTTTTTTTTTAAAAAAAAAGCTAATCACATTGATGTTGGATAAGACAAACCAACAAAAGGAAAAGTGCCCAAGAAACTGCATAAAAATCAGAGACCCACTCATTTGCACACTCAGGAATTCCATAAAAAGACCCAACTGGAAGCCATAATGTAAGTGCAGAGAACCTGGTACAGACTCATGCAGGTCCTGTGCATGCTGTTTCAGACTCTGTGAATTCAATTGAACTTTACTCATGTTGATTTAGAGGGTATCTTCCTGGTGTTCTCCATCCCCTCTTGCTCTTACACTGTTTCTACCTCCTCTTTGTGGGTTCCCTGAGCTCTGGAGGGAGGGATGTTATAGAGACATCCCATTGAGGGCTGAGTGTTCAAGGTTTTTCTCTCTCTGCATGTCTGGCATAATGTGGGTCTCTATATCAGTTTTCATCTGCTGCAAGTGGAAGATCCTCTGATGATGGCTGAACAAGGAACTAATCTATGGGTCTAGCACAATATCATGGAGGTCATTTATAGTTTTTTATTTGTTGTTTTCTACAACAGAATTATTTGGTTTTACCTTAGGTCTCTCGGCTATCTAGTCTCAGGCTCTTGGTCACCAAAGCAATGCCAAGTGTAGGTTTAATCTCAAGGAATGGGCCTTAAGTCAAATAAATTATTTGTTGGTTTTTCCCGTAAACTTTGTGCCACCATTGCCCTAGCAAATCTTGCAGGTACTACACCACTGTAGATAAAGGGTTTGTGGGTGATTTGATAGCATGCAGAGCACCTTTCTATACCAAAGACACTGGAGCATAGGGGTGAAGGCTCTGTCTAGGTACCAAGCTCAACATCTTTATGTTCGATGAGTTCTGTAGGTGTTGTCTTCTGCAAATCCAGCCTTTCTGTCAGGCTGTGGAAAGCAATCCACAGTTTTGGCAACAGTCTTGGTTGTTTGGGGATTCCAATGGGGCACCTTTGGCCAATAACTCAATTAGACACAATCCAAAATCAATCCTGGAAGCTTAATTTCATGATAGGTGATGGACAGTTAGGAAACCATTATTTGGATTTTTATTTAGATTGTCTTCCTAAATGTTTTAGCAAGTTTCTACTGTATTAGGTTACCATATACTCTCTCAAATGCACCTTAATTTTAGCTCTGTATCCTTCATTTCTCCTTGATACCCTTCTTCCTTCTCCCTCCACATTTGATCCTGAAATTCTAGCTCTATCCATCCATGTCTATCTGTTTTATTTCCCTCTCCTAACAAGATCTGTCTGTTCCCTCTAGTCCTTGCTCTATACATATCCTCTGTGGTTCTCTAGATTATAACTCAGTTATCATTGACTTAAGGGTTAATATCCACATATAAGGAAATGTATATCACATTTTGTCCTTATGGGTCTTGGAAATTTCACTCAGAATAATTATTTTCTAGTTCCATCCATTTGCCTGCAAATTTCATGATGTTATTTTCTTAACAGCTCAGTAATATTCCCTTGTGTAAATGTCCCACATTTTCTTTGTCCATTCTTCTCTTGAGTGAACATCTAGGTTGTTCACAACTTCTGGTTATTGTGAATAGAGCAGGAATGACATGGTTAAGTAAGTGTTTCTGTGATAGGTTGAAACAGACTTTGGGCATAAGCCCGAGAGTACTACAGCTGGATCTTGAGCTAGATTCATCCCCATCTTCCTGAGGAACCAGCACACTGATTTCCCTAGTGGCTGTAAAAGTTTGAATCCCTGCCAACAACGGATGAGTGTTTCCCTTATTCCACATCCTTGTTAGCAGGAACTGTCACTAGTTTTGTTCATCATAGCTATTCTGACAGGTATAATACGCAATCTCAACGCAATTTTGATTCGCATTTCCCTGATGGGTAAGACATTGAACATTATTTTGTGTTTCTCAGTCCTTTGAACTTCTCCTATACACTTTAAATTGGCTTACAAAATAGTGGACTTCCATGTGGCCCTTCGACACATAGTTTTTCAATGTTAAATCTCCCCTACCTCCTCTTCTCAAATCTCTACACCTTCTGTATTTCTCCCTCTAGTCCCACATTATCTATATTCTACTAACCTCTTTTAAGGTACCTATCTCTCTCAATGTCTCCTTTAGTTTCTTAGCCTTTAGAGGAACTCATTTGAAACACACAGATCTAAATAATCAAATGTAGAACCCATATTTGATACAGATTATGTGACATCTGCCTTTCTAGACATGGGTTATTTTACTCAATTTTTTAAATCTAAAATTTCCACTTTTTCCTAATTTAATTTTCATTTACAGCTGTGTGAAACTCCATTGTATACTGCATTAAGTGATTTATTCATCACTTAACAGAAATCTAGGCTTGGTACATTTCCTGGCTATTGTGATTAGAATACCACTGAACATGGACGATCAGGTTTCTTTGTAGTATGACACAGAATCCTTTGGGTATATGCCCAAAAGTGTTTCAGCTGAGTCCTATAGTAGATCTATTCATAACCTTTGACACCTTCACATTGATTTCCATATGACTTTTCTAGTTTACAATACTATTAACAGAAAGGCTTCCCCTTTCCTGGCATCCTTACTAATATTTCCTACCATTTGGTTCTTTCTTGTAAACTGCTCTGACTGATGTGAAATAGAAACTTCAAGGCATTCTGCTGGAATAGGTTTACAATTAATATTCCTATCAATAATGAAAGGAGTAGTATTTATAATTTTATATTGATATTTAAGAAACATCTATTCACTTCCCAGTTTAGAGAATTATAACGATTGAGAGAGCTAATAACATTTCCTAAATAAAAAACCATACATTTCATCATTTTTAAGATTCTTTTTTTTTGACATTTAGAAAAATCTTCTGTTCAGGGGGAAAATATCCAAACATTATGAATAAAGCAGTGAACATTTTACTTACAGTAACGGAAGTAATTTACCACTGAAGTAAGCCACCTTACTGGACTTACTCCCTCATATCTTAAATCATCTGCTTCTCTATATCTCCATACTCTTCTTGCCAGCACTGCATGTGAATTCCCAGGTACCTTTCCTGATGTTCATCTCCAGCATCCCTTGGGCTGCACTAAAACCCACAAACTTGAAATTGTATCCTCTCAATCTCTGCTCTCAATATTCATAATTCCTACATTGCTCTGTTTCCATAGTGACCATTGTCCTCAGCCCCGTCCTGGTGCACCTACTTAACACTCTTCTTCTGGTTTGTCAACCTCTTATGAAAACTGTTGTAAAGATTTATCCATCTATCATTTCTGTAACTGCACCCACATAGCTTAGCATAACTGGAAACAAATGCATTGCTCTTTCTGTATTACCACCCTTCTGGTCCAGCCTCCCATAAACGTTCACCTGACTTCTCTCCTGTTTGAAGACTTATGTCTTTCTTGTACCCTTGCTCCACGGTTGCACTTCTTACTTTTCATATGACTCACTGCTCTACACTCTGGCTGTCAGTTCAAATATCACTTCCTGTAGAGTCCCTTCCTGACTGTAGAACACAATATACATATTCTATTTTAAGTTCATATTTTTTTGTATCACATAGTTATTTTCTCTTAAAACATCCCATTCATTTATTTTACAAAATAAAACACAGAGTTCCATAAAAAGGAAATTATATTCAGGTGATGTTTTGTGATATTTAAATTTCTGATACAGTAATGTATGTGCTTTTCTATTAATGCATTTAACCATAAGATTTGGATGTGGATCTGGCAATTACTGTAATGGCTCAACAATGAAGGGAGTCAATGATAACATTAGACATCTTTAATAGCTATACTAAACAAATATCAACAAAAAATATGTTGTGGCTTATATGTAACCTAGTAAAAAAAAAATATACAAAGTAGTGCTGAATAGATATTGGAAGTTTTAACTTATATATTTATAATGATTAATTTAAGAAGCAAATGCCACATTTAAGAGAATTTTTTTTACAAAAAACAAAAAATAAAAAAATAAATACAGATTTTTTTCGTATAAGTTGGCAAAGCACTAATATTTTCATGAACTTCTTAAGAGTTTATGAATCCTGTATTATGAAGTTGAGTGACTTCAGCCCCTCACTTTCTACACATACATTTCTTATTTTTAACTTTACGGATTCAGTGATATAAATCAGACATACAGGAAAGGTTGAAAGTGAATGTCAAGTCGCTCAGTTCTTCGATGGTTAGAGACTGAGATAGAAGCCATGGAGTTGATAGGGTAGAGGGTGTCTATTTAAATGAGGGACAAAGTGAAAAGCAACCTTAGTGTAGTGGAACGGCACCTCACAATAAAATTCAAACACCTGTGCCTGCCCCCACACGCCCCCACCACTGGTATACCACCTCCCTTCCTTGGACTCCCGATCATTAATAAAGAAACAAGAACGAAGCGAAATGAAGCAAAACAAGCAATTTTTGTTGTTGTTGTTGTTGCCACGGTGCCACTGACTTGTACTGATTTTCTAACCCTTTACTCTTTTCCCTCTCCTTTTCCCCAGAATTCCTTGAAATAGTAGGTGCCAGTTAATATTGACTGGATTATTTAAGGACCGAATTTATCAATAAGTAACTACATTTTTTTTCAGAGCATGACTTTTGTGTTTCATATATATATATGTATGTATGTGTGTGTGTAATTTAAAGGTAGTGAATAATGACCCACTGAGGAGTAAAATAAAGTATGTTTCTTTGCTGCTTGCTTATAAGACAGCCATGCAAAAAAAAAAAAAAAAATCTGTAACATGAAGCCATGTGATAAAAACATGGTAAGGAAGCTATCCTATGACGTGAAGAGGTTGGTACCCATTAGGAAACATCTTTACATAATTCGCCTTTAAAAAGTTACGCGTAGAATACTGGGCCTGGTGTTGTGTAGAAAAACAAACTTCCCCTATTTTAGAGAAATTTTCCAAAGAAACCTCGCCTATTTATATACGAGTAGCTGGGATCCTCTAAGGGAATCTTTGAATCTTTCTGCAGGTAGGTGGAAACTGAAATGTACAAGATGAAGGGCGGAATTAGGAGAGCGGGTAGGAGGAATGAGTGAGATGCTGTAGGCAGGAACAACGTACAGCAGCGAGCTGGGAAGATATTTGACCTGGGGGTGGGCGGGGAGAAGGAGGCAGTGAGTTTTAGGAAGAGCACTGTGAGCTACTTTGGTAGAGAACCTTAGGAAAAGATCCCTTAGGGCGAAGACAGGAGGAAGGTCAAGGGCACAGCTTGAAAGAGCACTGGGCTGTGACTAGCACACAGTGGAGAGACCTGCCCACTCAATCACACTGTTGCCGGTATGGTGAACGTCTCTTCCATTGATACCTAGGGCAGCTATTTCAGGACGTCTTCCGGCACCATAAACTCTCTATGCAATGTAAGGTTCCTTGAAAATAAGGAGAAATGTGCGCTATCCAATTAATTCAATCCCCTCCACGAAGTTTTCTTAAAGACCCCTCTAGATTCTACCATGAACCAGGAGCGATCCTAAATTTATGCGGTTTGGGGTCCTGTTCTGGATTTCCTACTTACTGTATGCGATGCAGCTCAGTTTTCACGAATAAAATGGGTTAATGGAGAACCCGGCTCACCAGATAGTTAGCCCCCTAAAGAATGGAGCACTGCATTTCCTCAATTTCTCTTGCTAATATATATTTTATTGTGTGTCAGATTAGAATCTGTTTGTTTAGACTTGTTAGTTTGTCGTTTTATCATTTTTTTCTCCCTGTATTAAGAAACATACTTTATGTATTTTTTGTTGTTGTTCTACAAGTTGTATTTATGTTAAAAATCATCAAATATAGTTGAGTTTACTCAACATTTATTAAGAATATTGAGATTAGTCAGGCTGTGGTGGCACACACCTTTAATCCCAGCACTCAGGAGGCAGAGTCAGGCAGATCTCTGTGAGTTCGAGACCAGCCTGGTCTACACTGCGAGATCCAGGACAGGCACCAAAAACCACACAGAGAAACCCTGTCTTGAAACCCCGCCCCGCCCCCAAAAGAATATGAAGATTGAAAGTTTATGAAAAATATGGAAACAAAGAGAATAACATTAACTATGCAATGATACAAAATGACCATAAAGTAGTATTAGGTTGTACAAATTCTTCTTAAAATTGATTTCGTTGTTTCTTGCTAATGTCCATTAAATATGGCTTTTACCTAATTCTTAAACATTAAACTGACCTGATAACCTCTTGGGGTAGGGAGTTTGAAAAGAGAGATTGCATTAGTAGAAAGCTTAATTTATTTAAAATGAAGTTTTCACAGTCTGTATTAGAAATATACATAATTACCAATACTGATGTGAGAAAATTTATACCAATATTATGTATAATAGTCCGCAACTGGAAACAGCTTATGTGTTCATCAAGAATAGCAGAGAAAATTCCATTATAATTTACTTATACAAGGGAATATCACATAGGGATAAGAATATTAAAAGTTAACAATTTTGAGAGCAAAGGGAGGAAATCCCATGAGAATCATATTGCATGAAATGATTCAGAGACAAAAAAATATAAGATGTAATTTCATCCACACAAAATTAAAAAAAAAAAAACTTGATTGACAGCTGCATCCAAGTTGCGTTTTTAACTTACTCTGCAGTGGGACTGGAGTAGCAGAGGAGGGGACTATGCTGGGGTGGAGCGGGTACAAGGACACATCCAGATATCGGATGCTTCTTGTGCAAGATTTGCAGCTGCTTGCAGATTTACACTCATCGTATGAAAACTCCTAAAGCTGCATGTTTCCAATTATTTTTTTTTTTTTTACTTTTCTGTTTGTAGTAACTTAGAAAGCTAAAGGTACTTTAAAAGTTCCTCCTGAAATAGCCACTAATGGACTCTGCATTGGTATATGCAGGGAAGGTGAGGCAGCCTAGGCTTCTAAATGTAGAGTTTATTCGAAGCATAGAGATAGGACATTCTATCATCTAAACTGGCAGCCCTAGCTGACATCTTCAACAAAAATAACACCTTTGGTTGACTTCTTCCTGAATATTCAATTTCATTTAATTGACAAAATACATCATGGATAGAGTTTGAACTACTTAAATAGATCATACAAATTCTATAAAGTAGAACGTGGTCTGGATCTTTAGTTTTCTTTTTCTTTTACATTGATGGCACAGACATTTTGACCCCAAGGTTTTATGTATTCTATATTTTGTTTTATTGAGTACTTCTGTTACACCAATATTTTGCAAAGGAAAACCAATCCAGTAACCCTCTATTTTATTTTCACTCTTTAGAAGGATTAAATTCTGTGAAGTGTTGGGTTTCTGAACCTTAGTGATCTCCTTTGCAGAATATAAATATATCACATTTAAATAAATATGAAACAAGAAGAGAAATATACAACTTGAAATATTTTAACCTAAAATTACAAAATTAAATCTTAAACATTGTAGAAGCTCTCATCTAGTTTGTTTATTTTTGTTTTAGTTTTTATGGAGATAAATTAATGTTTTTTTTTTTCTGTCTGCATGTTTTACTTTATTTTTTTAATTTTGTATCTCTGGCCATCATGGAACTTATTAGGTATATCAGGTTGGCCTCTACCTCACAGGAATTGAGCCACCTACCTCTGCCTGCCTGAGTGCTGAGATTAAAGTCTTGAGCCATCATACCCAGGTTGCATATTTGATTTTAAAAAACCTATCAAAGTTAATTGATAATCAGTCTGTTAAATATTTTGTTTAAATATTTTAAAACTTAAAGTATAAACAAATTTAGAAAAAATATTAAATATCAAAAACTGGACAAATAGATTGATTTACAAAGTAAATTTCAAAGTTTTACACATACCATCTGTGGCTAACAAAATTCTAAGCTTAAATACAGCCCGGGAAGATGATTTATTCTTTTGAGTACAATATCAACTAGTTTTAAAAAGCATTATATGTACTATGCATGCATGCACACATGCATGCATGCACATGCGCATACGTACACTCACATTGTGTACTTTGACACTTCTTTTTTTTTTCAAAGTATTTTATATCATAGCTAGATTTTAAACAATAGATGTTCATCACAACTGTGGCAGTTTTGTTCACTTGGCACATCCTAGAATCACTAGGAAATGAGTCCAGAGGGACTGTCTAGATTAGACTGGCCTGAGGCTGTCTCTGTGGGGATTGTACTGACTATGTTAATTTACACAGAAGGACACAGCCTAAAATTGGATTGCACCATTCCCAGGTTTGGGTCCTGGGCTGTATAAGAAAGTAAGGGAATGAGCTGAGAACAAGCTTGCCTCTAGTAATTCTCTCTGTGTTCTTGACTACCGGCTTCACGGATGTGACCAATGGCTTCACAGATGTGACCAACTGCTTCCCTTCTCTGTTGCCCTGGCTTCTCTAAAATGACAGACTGTAGCCTGAAATCATAAATATTCCATCCTGTCTCCCTTAAAGTTTCTCTTTCATGGTGCTTTATTGTAACAACCAGAAAGAAAACTAGATCAACGATCAGTTCTCAGTTCCTTTAATTGATGTGAAGACATCCCTCTCACCTCAAAAGGAAGAACAGAGAATTCCTTCTCCAGGCAAATATGATTGGCACTGACTCTGGAACCCAGGTTCAGACTGCTTCAAATACTGGTTTGCAGTTGGGTGGCCACTTCATGAAGATGTTCTGGAAACAAAAGAAAGTCATAAAGACATTGAAATGTATTAGTGGGGATATCAGGCAAATGAATTATAGTGAAGGAGGGAGAACTCTGACATAGCCTGGAATGTTTGTGGTGACATTCTTTGCTTTTGCATTGGTAGAAACCAGGGGGCTGTTTATAGAGTCCAGACGTGTTTACCTTCTATTCACAGTGACGCTAAGGCATGCACAGAGGTGGACAATATATTGCTGACAGTGAGAAAAAACTTGGCTCTAGATTTGCAATATTCTAACCATCCATAATCATTGCAGTCCACGAATCAGCTCCATAGTTGTTTGACATAGCATTTTTTTTTTTTTTTGGAACTTCAGTTAACAGTTTGCATCTAATTCATTAACCTCACACCAAATTCTACCAAAGACTGTAGTGACATTACCATCTCAAAAGTCATCTTCAATTTTGGTTATTGAGTTTACATTAGCTCTATAAAGAACATCAGATGCTATATCTAAACCTCTATGTAATTTATTTAAAAGGAATGAAATCATATCACAATTAGTAGAATTCATTTTTCTTCATAGTCTACACAAGGTATCTGATGATATAATGATGGAATTTGTGTGGCATTAGTATTAATGACATTATTTTGTTAATGGAGCCATCAGGATAGCTTTGTTCCACATTTCATAGACTCAAGAAATTTGGAATTGAAAGTGCATGATGTGACCTAATAAAAAATCCATCCTTACAAAGTAAACTATGAATAGAAAAGCAAACATCTGATTTTCTAAAAGAACTCCAACTTCTAAAGCATATTTTTACATCAGCTATATCTTCACATATTCATTACTATCTGTAGCAAATCATGAATATCAACATTGTACTTAAGTTAATGTTTATCATCAGTTTCTCAGAGAACTTAGAACAAAGCATGTATGTTATTAAACACTGACTCTCATTTACTTCAAATCTGTTGCTTCCAAAAGCTTACTGTAGGTAAAAAATAACAAGCATTGGTAAAGTAACTATAGCAAGAACATAAAGAATTTTCTCAATATATTCTAGGAAAAGACCGCACAAGTTCTAGCCATAAATTTATTTTGTATAAAATCCAAAGTTGCAATTGCCCACCCCCTTCACTGTGATAACTTGAAATCCACTGTTAGGAATTTTACGTATTTGCCCTCAAGGTTTTTGTGCTGGAAGGCTACTTCTTGGCATGGTGAAGTTAAGAAATGGTGATCGATTTGTGTAGTTAGTAGAACCAAACATTATTGATACTGAATATGCATTAGTGGGCTAGTCCCACACTAAGCAATGACTGCCATTTAACAGAATGGCTAACTATTAAATACAACTATTCTCAGCCGGGCAGTGGTGGCGCACGCCTTTAATCCTAGCACTCAGGAGGCAGAGGCAGGTGGATCTCTGTGAGTTTGAAGCCACCCTGGACTACAGAGTGAGTTCTAGGAGAGGCGCAAAGGTACACAGTGAAACCCTGTCTTGAAAAACAAAAAACAAAACAAAAAAACCCAAACAAACAAAAATACAACTATTCTTCTGTGAGACCATTTGTAATAAATAATCTTTTTGTCTTTAAAGAGAAACATAACTTATTTTCAGGAGACCCATAAAGTTTCGGCATAATTTATTTCAAAATAATTCAATTTATAGAAATTGTAGTCTAATATTATTTTGCCTTCTTTATAAATTGGATTCATAAAATAGACATCTGCTGAAAATACAGTGAGATAACTTCTACATTTTCAGACAATTGCAGACAATAACAGCTTATTATTCCAATTTCCTTGCCATAGTCACTTCCAATGTTCCTCATTGAAATTTAATTTAATCTGTTAAAGTGAAGCATTTTTGCATGTCCTTGTATTTTTCTAACTGATTTTAATTTCATGGATGTCTTGTGACATGTCCAAATTTAACTGAATAATTGAAGTCTTTGTATTGCAATGATGGTCATAATATTGGCTGATCATCACATAATCATTTGGCTTGTTCAATCTAATCTTACTACTAGGATGGGAAACATAAGTCACAAACTCAAACTCAGCAGTTAATTGCTGATTTTTCTAGTAATTGAAAAAACTAACTAGGGCCATTGACTTTTTTTTAGATCTCAGTATGAAATCTCAATTTAATTTTAATAGTTTCAACTCCTTATAAAAGATTTGAATGTAAAGTTCTCTCTAGATGTTACTGGAGGAGTCAAGGAGTGGGGGACAAGTGGAAGGAAGACCATTCTTTTGTGAAAATTGTAAGTATTAACCATTCCACTATTAACTCGTCTCACTTGAGTTAAGCTATACCACATCATGGAAGTTTCTCCACCCAATATATTGCTCTTTTTTAGTTTTCTAATATACCTAAAGGATTATCTAAAATATCTTATTATCCTCCAGTCTGCCCAGATGAAGTCTCATACAGCATTCTCTGATTCATCTTTCAACAAAGAACAGAGCTCTTACCTCAACAATAATTACTCATTTTTGAGGCAGAAGAGTGACCATGATCTGGGAACATAGATTTAGGTTGACCCAAATAATGAGTTAGGGTATTAGTTACTTTCATAGTGCTCTGATGAAACGCCATAACCAGAAACATCCTGTGGAAGAGGAGTTCATTTGAGCTTACAGTTCCAGAGGAATGAGCACATGATGGCAGGAGGTATGGCAGTGGGTGGCAGGCATGGCAGCAGGAACAGGAAGCTTAGAGCTCACATCTTCAAATGTCAAGACAAAGCAAGCAACATAAAACTGGAAATGGCACAAGGCTTTAAACCCTCAAAGACCCCCCTGCATTCATTTACTTCCTCTAGCAAGGCTGTGCCCCTTAAGCCCTCTCCAAACATCATCACTAACTGGGGACCAAGTATTCAAATACCCCCATGCCTATGGGAGCATTTCTCATGCAAACCACCTCATTTGGTTTTAGTTGTCAACTTGACACAATCTAGAGTCACTTAGAAGGAAAATATTATTGAGAAATTCTCTAGAACACACTGGCCTGTAGGCTAGGCTTTGGGGATTGTTTTGATTATGCTAATACATAGAGGAAAACCTAGCCTAGAAGTTGAAAGCACTCTTCTCAGGAATTGGGTCTTAGACTATATAAGAAGGGAGAACATAAAATTGAGTGAGCAAAAGTGTGTATGAATTAATTCCTTGTTCTCTGCTCTTGACCATGGATGAAATGTGATTAGCTGCTCCATGGCACTTTGACTTTCTCATAAATGATACACTACAATTTGTCACTGTGACCTTCAATAACACCCCTCCCCCATATACACAGCAAGTTTGCTTTTGTCAGGGTAATTTATCACAGAAATAGCAAACGAACCTAATGTGAATATAGTTTTATAATTTTTTTTTTATTATTTGTAGAACAAAAGCAATTCAAAGCTCAAGCTACTTTCATTGGCAGAAACATGAAATTTAGATCAGAGCAAGAGAACTCTTCTACAGGCTTCAGATACTGTCTGACAGCAACCTCAAATTAGTTAACATTTCTCCACATTTACGTATGATGGCTACAAGGATGTGAGGTCAGATACAGATAAAGGCATTGGGTACCTATTGAAAGGAATAAATAAAACTCAAGAAATATTTTGCTTTGGTGTCTGTGGCCTTCCAAATCCCTACAATCCTGGAGATCTGTAGAATCAGGTTTATGGGATCTTTAATATAATTGTAGGTTATTGTGGTAAACTTCATTTTGCAAGTCCAGTCATAGAAGCTATCAATTCCCAAGAACCATTCATTCCCTTGAAAAATCCTTCAAGACAGATATGCTTTTATTTCACTTAATATCTTCAACATCTATGATAGTGTGCATCATTAATAAGGGTGCAGACAGTCTGTTAAATGTTAAAGACTTTGTATAAAGGTTTTAGTGAGGTACAAATTAGAACCAAACACAAAACAAGTAAAGGGTGTGTCTTAGTCAGGGTTTCTATTGCTGTGAAGACACACTATGACAATGGCAGCTCTTGTAAAGGAAAAACGTTTAATTGGGGTGGCTTACATGGTCAGAGGTTTAGCCCATTGTCATCGTGGTATGACGTGGTGGCATGCAGACAGACATGGTGGCAGAGAAGTAGCCCTGCGTCCTACATCTTGACTTGCAGGCAACCCGAAGTTGTCTGTTGTGGTATACTCTTTTTGTTTGCTGTGACTATGTGTCACTCAGTTTGGTTTAATAAAAAGCTGAACAGCCAATAGGTAGGTGGATTTCCAGGGCAAGGAGAATGCTGGGAAGAAGAAGGGCAGAGTTGCAAGGAGACACCAAGACTCAGAGGAAGAAGAATGGGCTGTAGGGAATAAAGATAATAAAGCCATGAGGCAGCAAGTTAATGAATAGAAATGGGTTAATTTAAGTTATAAGAGCTAGTTAAAAGCAAGCCAAAACTATCGGCTGAGCTTTCATAATTAATTATAAGTCTCCATGTTGTGATTTTGGAGCTGACAGGAGGGACAGAAAAAGCCACTTCCAGTCTGTCTCACTGGGTGTGGCTTTAGCATATATGAGATGTCAAAGCCCGCCTCCACAGTAACACACTTCCTCCAACAAGACCACACCTACTCCAACAAGACCACACCTCCTAATAGTGCCACTCTCTTTGGGGTCCCTTTTCTTCCAAGCCACCACAGGGTGTAATTTACACTAAGTGCAAATGTCAAAGTTGAATGTTATTTATACACTGTCAAATGAAAGTTGTAAATGCTGTTATGTTTGTTTCCCTTAAATATTATTTGTGTGTGAATGAAAGTTCCTGGAAAGAAATGCTCTTTACCCTAAGTCTACCACAGGGCTTGTTAACTCATTGGAACTGGAGTGACATGGAGAGATTGAAATGTTGCAAGTCTAGAACCACATTGTATTAGCCCACTATTTACTCCATTAATAGCCATTTATTACCTCCTCTTCATGTGATCTAACATCTTTTCACTATTAAGTATATTCTGGAGTATATGAGCAGACTTTAGCCTCCACCAACCCGAAGGCTGAGGATGCCATGAGTCCATAGCACAGAGTTCCCTGACTGGCTGAAACCCAAACACCTGATGTTTCTACCCACACATTTGAAAGGCATCTCATTCATGACTCATTCATGACCTTGATTATTCTGTCACCCTGAATCATCATGAGACTGTTCTCACTTTTAGACGTGGAATTTGTGTTCCTGAGCCATGGTCACTCATAGTTATCTCTAGTATTAACTATCTGCTATCCCCTCTAAAATGAGAGCTGTGTTTTTTGTCTTTGAGAGTTGTTATATTCTGATTCCATTTTCAGTCTGTAGATATGAGAGAAAATAAAATCCAGAAATTGTGTATATTTAAGAAAGGGAGTAGATGGGTTGAGAATTTAGCTCAGTGGTATAGTTCTTGCCTAGTAAACACAAGGTCCTGGGTTCATTCCTCAGCTCCGGGGGGTTGGGGCGGGGAGAATTGTATAAGTTGTTTGGCTGGGCGGTGGTGGCACATGCCTTTAATCCCAGCTCTTGGCAGGCAGAGGCAGGCAGATCTCTGTGAATTCAAGGCCAGCCTGGGCTACAGAGGGAGTTCCAGGAAAGGCACCAAAGCTACATAGAAAAACCCCTGTCTCAATACCTTCCCTCCCCCTCCAAAAAGAACAGAAAAAAAAGAAAGGGAGTAGATAGTTCAAATAAGCACCAAGGTTTCTTCCAAAAATAATAATTGCTCATTTCAATAATAACCTTTGAAGGTATGCATGCGATACCTACATGGTCTGCTTGAAAAATGAACTTCGTGTTAGAACTTCCCACCAACATCATCACTTCTGTGACTGTCTTGTGTTCTGAGTGATAGTGAAGACAGATGGATACACACACACACACACACACACACACACACACACACACACACACACGCAAGAATGAGAATGCCAGATAATGCTGTCTTTCTTTGCAGTGCTATAAACAGGGCTCCATGCATTGACAGTGAGCTGATCAGTAAATATATCTGCTAGGGAGCATGTGGGGAGCTGTGTGAGCAGCACAGTTATATATGGGATTTGTTTTATTGCTCACTCACAATGTTCTAAAAATGTCCCCTTTCTATGTATAAAAGGTGACAAGGCACCATAATTCTTCTTGCTCTGCCTTGAAGTGCATTCTTTCGAGCAGAAAGGTCAAATTCAGTGAATTGCACAGCACAGGAAATGAAAAGCTGGTTCTAAGGAAACAGGTTAGGAATGTTAAGTGTTTCAGGGCATGAGACAAGGCCCAAAGGAATTTCCTAGCAGAGTTCAGAATACAAAGACAGGAGCGGGCATGATGAGAATGATCGAACTTAATCACAGACACTCTGCAGGAACCATTCTCTACTGATCTAATGACCTCATACGTAGATTTACAATGAATTCCTCAGAATAAACGAAGGAAAACGAATCTTGCAGTTTTCTATGTGTCCTTTCTTGAACTCTCATCAATTGTGCAATTTATCAAAACTTGACAAAGCCTGTGGTACCATGAAGGCTGTCCAGCCAGTTACGGAGCTGCTTCAGTATCTGATCAGAACAACTTGACATAGAATCATGTTAAATAACTTGGTCATGCCATTGTGCTATAAAAAGACCAGTATATAATTTGTAGTAATAAACTGCTCTGCTTCAACTTCTTCATATCACTACAACTACAATTCATTAATAAGCATGAATTCATGTACAATAAATGGAATGTGCAAGTAGACGCTAAGTTTAATTCCTGCCGACCCAAGCATGTCTGTTCCACACATGTGAATTTTGATTTCTATTGGAAAAATCTCTGACTTCTGAACATAATTGCAATATAGTAGGTATCTAATGGCATTAGAGACAGTTCCTGACTTTGAATGGCACTCCTGCAAATTACTCATTTTAATGTCTAGGTGGCAATGTAGATAAAACAACAGATTAACAGTGAAGCCTGGTCTCCTTTACCTTTTGTTAATGGAAGTTCCTGGGGCAGGGGACTCTGCACCTACATTAAACTTTTTACAAGGCTGATTGATTAGGACTTTCATGATTGTGGAGAGTTGGAATGTTTCAAGTGCAAAGCCAAATTATCATGATCTAGCTTAGCTCCCAAATAGCCATGTATTACACACTTCTGTGCGCAATGTAACATCCTCATGACTACCTGGTGAAACAGTTCCCCATTTTTGCCAACCAAATGGCTACAGATGTCATCAGAAAACATGAAACTTGAAACTTGGATTGCCCTGCTTGACTGTAACGACTTGTGTTTCTACAATGTAAATTGTCTTGATGCACAACTTCCTTTGTTCTACTATAATAAAAATGATAAATCCATTAGCATGTTGGAACATAGTATTTGTGGTCATATGAATCCAACCTGGCCATGGTCACTTAGGATCAATGTGTCTTTTTTATTTAATTTTTTTTATCATTTTACATACCAATTCCAGTTCCCATTCCCTCCCCTCCCCTCTCCCCATCCCATGCCCTATCTACTCCTCAAAGAGGCCTCCCTTGGAGAGTCAACAAAGTCTGGCATACAGTTATGTGGCTAGATCTGTTTTGGGAGACCCTGGCAGTGGGATCAGGACTTATCCTGATGCATGAAACAGTTTTTTTGATCAAAGTGTCTCATTCTCCTTGACTTAAGATCTATATTTTGTGTTGACACTTTCATATGCAAACACCACATGATTTTAATGTAAATTAATGAAATATCAAATCAAAGAGCATTATAGATTTAATCATTGCAAATATTTTAGCGTCTGTATTCCAACTCTGTCCTTCTATATATGTCATGATATCTGGCCAGTGTAGTTAAGTAACTTAACCAAGATTACAATAAAAGAACCTAGAAATATTTTTTCTTTAAATGTATGGCCTAATTCTTTATTCTAGTTGTGTCTTCAAAGGTTCTGATGCCTTTAAAAATCCTTGTGTGCAGCTTCCTAGCTAATTAATGATTAGCTGACCTAACCCGCAGATAGTGTTTGAGGTCACGGGAATTGTCTCAGTGGGTAAAACATCTGCTGAACAAGTCTTGCAATCTGAGTTCAGATGCTAGAGCCAATGTAAAAAGCCAGATGCAGTATTGTACGTATCTGTAATCCCCAAGATCCTATGGGAACATGGGACATATAGATGGGAGAATCTCTGGAACTTGGTTAGCCAGATGGCCTCAAATGTGCAGCAATACATGATGTGAGACCCTGCATCACACAGGTGAAAAAAGAGGACACACATTAAAGATTGTGCATGCCCTCACTCACATATGAACATGCAGCCATATACAGATGAAGGTAAACACACATTGCCCATAAGCATGCATTATCCATACTCAATATACAAGCATGTATGCATGTAGAAACACACACAAGCACACACACACACACACACACACACACACACACACACACACACACAGGTGGGGGGAATGTTTGAATTTCTTTTGTGTATGCTCATTGGACTTACAAGTCACCATAAATGCCGCCGCCATTCTTTTATCTTACACAAAAACACTTTCTGAAATAAAGATTCATAAGACTGCTTCTTACTCTGGAGCTACACAGGATGCATTCAGACCACGATAGTTTCTAAAAAAAAAAAATCACAAAGGATAAATGACGTTAACGTTTGATGGTCTCAAATGCCAGTGTCCTATAGAGGATACATTAAGAAAATTCTTTTAGATGAACAGGTAAAAAGTGAAACAGGAAAGATTATGCAAGCAACCTACAATTCTTTGTCCTCAGACTCTGAGGTCCCTGACAGAACTCTGACACAAGCTCACAAAGCCTGGAATTCAGGTCTAAAGCATCTCTCTGGAGTCACTTATTCGACTATTGTGTGGGAGCATGGCTGAAGGCAGTGGTATTATCTTTGATCCTACTTAGGGATAAATTCTCATCAGGCTGAGTTAGTATCTGCTAGATTGAAACAAAAACCCTGGGAGAGGGGAGAGGGTGGAAATGGAAGGAGGAGAAATTATATAATTATATTTTAAATAAAGTTTTAAAAAATTAAAAAAGAGAATCATATTTCTATGTTCAGGTGAATTTCCCTCCAAGGGAAAATAATTTGTTATTGATCTTTTGTCCTCGTACTATGTTTCTGAATTCCCAGTAGCTGTTTAACATCATTGTTTGCATGAATGATGACAAATATGAACCCTAATCTTAAATCATAGAAATAATTCCAGTTATTGGTTAGAATATACACACGTAGCAAGAATCCTTGGGATGGTCTTGCATAAGAAATCCTGTTGGTTTTTTTTCCATGTTATTTTAGTGTGTGTGCAGGGGCTGATGTATCTGTTTTGGGGGGTGGTGCTTGCCATAGCACATATGTGGGTGTCAGAGAAAAACTTGTGGAGAGTCGGCTTTCTTTCTCCAGCATTTGATTTCCAGTTATTGAACATAAGTAACCAGGCTTGCACACAAGTGCATTTACCCTTTGAGCTATCTGATCAATTGATAAGAATGAAAACATTTTCATGAAATGTAGCTCTATCTATAACTTCACCAATGCAGGCAAAATATTTAAGATTATAGCATGCCAGATGGCTACGCTTTAATTCCAACACTTGGAAGTGAAGCTGAGAAATTCAGGAGTTCAAGATCATCCTTTAACTACAGAGCCATTGTGAGGCCAGCCTGGGCCACATGAGACCCTATCTCAAGAAAAACATAAATCAAGAAAACAAAACAGAAGAAAAATTTTAAGGTTGAAAAAGATGCAAAGGCAATCACAAGAACGATTGATGAACACATAACAAAAGATGGAATGTCTCCCACTTAAAACTGCATTCGGGACTGTGTGGATTTAATGACAACTACATGCCACCTTCTGCCCACTGTGGTGACTAGAAATTTCTGTGCTCAGTCCCAGATGAGACCTCTCAGTCAGTGGCAACAGTGTCACAAACACAACAAAACTCCATCCAGAGACAGTAAAAATACCAAACCTTATTTTTTTTAAATCTGATTTTGTAACTAGACATTTGAGATCAGGTAGATGTTCATGTTACTTTGGACAACTGCTTTCTCTATAAGAAAATGAATTTGTGAAGTCTTTTCTATCAAGTGAAAGATCTTCCTTTAGTAAGGAAATTATTTTTAAAAGCAATAATGACTATGAAATATATCCTCATGTGGAAGCCCACAGAGACTCCATAGTGCTATGGATATCAACTGCTCTGTATGCTGTGAATGTGTTGCTCTGATTTGGTTGATAAATGCAATGCTTATTGGCCAGTAGCCAGGCAGGAAGTATAGTATAGGTGAGACAAGCAGAGAGGAGAATTCTGGGAACAGGAAGGCTGAGTCAGGAGATGCTGTCAGCAACCACCATGAGAAGTAAGATGTAACGTACCAGTAAGCCACAAGCCACGTGGCAACTTACAGATGAATAGAAATTGGTTAATTTAAGATATAAGAACTAGATAGTAAGAAGCCTGCCATGGCCATACAGTTTATAAGTAATATAAGAGTCTGTGTGTTTACTTGGGTCTGAGCGACTTGGTCTTATTCCATCTTGACTCAAAGTCAGAGAGTCTGAGCTTGTTTTGCTCTTCAAGGATGAATAACAGGATATTTTCCAAAGACATGGTTACCAGATAACTTGAAAATTAAGGAAGTGCTTACACTTGTTTGTACTTTGAACCATGATGTCATTGAGAGGGGGAAGTCTTTTACCCCTCTTGCTTAGGGTATAAAAAGGCCCTGAGAAATGTACTCAGGGTGACTGTGGTATTGACTCAAAGCCCTCCTGATGCTATTCTGTGTCTGTCCTTTTCTTTTACATCTGTGTCTCTATTTTTCATATCTATCATTTCTCAATTCTCCATTCAAGACTGTTTGATTGTCAGGCGGGACCCAATACCCTTGTGCTTCCCAAATACTTTTTTATATCCATCTAATTTCAATACTCCAAACAGCCCAATGAGGTTATGTCATTATTTCTACTTCATATTTTGTAAAGGAGAAAAATGAATCCAAATGATATATAAATAGGTGATAGAAAGTCAAAGTGAGAATGAAAGTTAGGCCTGCTGTATGGATTATAGCTTCACTTTTTTCACACTATGCCAAACAAATTCCATTGAATCATAATACATCAAAGATACTTTAAGGTGTCCAATATCTATTTCCTTCACTATAGGTTTCCTTATGAAGACTCTCAGAAATGTCATTCCTGAAAAAGAATAGAATGTAAGAAATCCCAAACCCTCTTGAGTAGAGGAGTGAGAGTATTGGCTGTCTATTTCAGTAAGATAAATGTATAGTGCTATTCATTATATTCTTCCTACCCTCCAATCTCCATTGTTAATAAAATATTTATAGTAAAATTTCAGAATCATTGCTGGAATGTTTCAGTTTCACCTGAAGCAATATGAACAATCTTCTCTTCATTCTCTCCTGCCTTAGTTTACTCATCAAAAAAATGAGAATATAGGACTGCCCATGTATTGCTTTCTAAAATGAGCAACACATGTTAACATGTCTAGGATAATGTATACTATAGTACACAGATTATGAAGGTTGTTCATAGCTAGCTTGGAAATATGAACAGCTTCTTCACCCTCCAGGGAATATTTAAAGTAGAAAGAACAGAGAACATTGTAAAGTTATTCCAATTTCTCAGTGATAAGTGAATTATGGAGCTCTAACCTTATCAGGTGCGCATAAGAAAATTTTTTTTTTTTTTTTACTATTAATTATTACTGTCTAGTCCAAGGCTTAGGGTGCTAGAATAAGAAATTTTATGTGACTTCTCTTTCCAGAACAGAAGCATTATTTAGGTATTGTTGTGACAAAACACTATGACCAAGGCAACTTGTAAAGAGTTTAATTGAGCTTATAGTTTCAGAGAACTAAGAGACCATGGTGGTGGAGGAGCAAGGAAGAGAGCAGCCAGCATGCAGGGCAGCTGAGAGCTCACATCTTGATCCCAAGTAGGAGGCAGAGAGGGGAACCCTAGGAATGGTCCATGACTTTTGAAACTGCAAAGCTTACTTACCCTCACGTGACTCATCTCTTTCAACAAGGCCACAATGCTTTTTTTTTTTTTCTTTTTTTTTTTTTTTCCCCATACAGGGTTTCTCTGTGTAGCTTTGTGCCTTTCCTGGAACTCAATCTGTAGCCTGTACTGGCCTTGAACTCACAGAGATCCACCTGACTTTGCCTCCCAATTGCTGGGATTAATGGCGTGCATCACCATCACTACCACCACCACCACCACCATCACCACCATCACCACCCAGCAAGGGCACAACTCTTAATCCTTGACAAATAGTTTCACCAAATGAGGACCAAGAATTTGAATGTATTAGCTATGAAGATCATTCTCATTAAAATCATCATAGTTATTTACCAGACATAAATGTTTTGTATACAGAAGGTTCTGTTTTTGCCGTTTATAATGATAAAAACTCCATGTGCTCAATAAGCATGACTGTGCTGTAATAACATACTGAACATTTTCTTGGATAAAGAGTTTAAAATACTGAAAATACAAAAAAAATAATGATCAAAATTAAAATCAAATATGTAATTATGATAATAGATGTTATCTGGAAGGTAAATTATGACCACACAAGCAATTTTCTAGTCAGTTCTGTACATTTAATTTGCAATAATATTTTCTCTTTCCTTATAAATTCTTAAGAAACCAATGAAACAATTTTATTTTATTTCTGCTCTTTGAAAATACACTTAAGAGAAAGAAATACAAGAGGAAAATAACAGAACTCCATCTAAATAATTAGGGGAAATAAGATTGAAGATAAAGATTAACCAGAGACAAAGCATTATCTCTAAGTACTCAGAAACCTTTATGCAAAGATCTGAAGGGAGCACTCTGAGAAGGAGGAAATGAGTGTTGTTTGCCCTAGGTTCTTCGTGTAGCTGAATTGGACAGTGATACCAGTTGATTCCTTACTTTAGAAAGGAATATGATACCTTCCTTTCGGACCTGCCTCTCCCCCAATCTAGACTCTACCAAAGGAATCTGACTTTCCCATAGGAAGTTCTCCAAAGATGAACCATGTGGCCTCATTACTCAACATTAGCAGTCCTCTGTCAGAAGAGAGTGTGAATTTCACTTTCTACACAAAATCATACTGTTTTGAAAATGATGCTTTGTAATGACATCAGATACATTTACATTTTAATTCATTTTATTGTGTTTTAGACTACACCATATTCATGTGAATGGAATTTTGTTTTCCTGTGTATATTTTTCTTTTTTGAATAGCTGAAGCCAATATATGAGGAAAATAGTCTGTAGAGGCTTTGGGTACAGAAGACAGACCAGGTGTCCCTTATTTTCTCCTTGAGAAAACTCCACAGTTATCTGCTATCTGCCAGAGTGCAATCTGAAATTCCACTCCCAATTTGGCACCTCTTGAAAACTTGACAGAATAAAAATTAATAATTTCCCAAAGAAAAGATCAATTAATGGATGAGAACAAAAATTATAAGAATTAGAATTAAAAAGTTGAATACATGAAATTAAATGTAGTAGATAGTATAAGCCAGGAATATTGTACTCAATTCTTAATTTTACCCATTGGGTTATGAGTATGTAAAACAGTAGTTATAGATAACTGGGAAAAGGGAGCAAAGGACCCAGATCTTGTGAACTTTAGATTAGAGTTCAGAATAGTTTCAAAAACATAATTATTATGTTTCTTTCCATCATTAATATGATAGAGTTGAAATTAGATTTTTCTCTACTAAAATGTCTTTTTTATATATTTATTATAAAATCAAATCACAAATTACAATATTTGTGAGCTCCAATATTCATGTGTTTGTTCCAACCAAGCTTTCTTACAAATTCTTTTATTAACAAGCTGGGAGTAAAGGAAATAATACACATGGAATATTGTTTCACTAGCTTCATATTTTTTTTCTGGAGAATTACCAGATCCAGAGTATCCTAAAATATTTTTGAGAATGTAGCACACCAGCATTTCCTTGAGTAAGCTCTTCAATACATGCAGTGCCTTTCTACGTCTGAAATAAACGCAATTGTAATTACTGTTGAAAAAGTATCAGGGAATTCTAATTTGACATTCTTTCTGAAAATTATTTAGAAGCAGGAAGGTTATAAAGAAGACTCCTTGTATGGATCACACTGGATAATATGTGTGAAACCTAACTGAAGCAGAGCACAGAGGAGTTACAGTGGTGGTTGTTGGAATGATCTTGTTGTCAGCTTTCTCTCCAGGATGGGTTCTGAGAATGATGGACTGGAAAGCACAGGCATCTCACATGTGTGACAAGGCTTCATGCAAGCATGAAACTTGGCAGCTCCAACAAGTCTCTATTTCCTTTGGAGATAGGGAAAACGAGGTAATTGTTGAGAGGACTATATAGTATAATTATGTTATATTGTTTAGGATAACTGGTATCACACACAACTCACTTAAGGACAGTGTACTTCACCGTCTACCTCTGTACAAAACTAAGAGATTGAATTCCTCTTTAACAAATTATTATACTACATACTGAGAAAATACGTTCTACTGAATTTTAAGTTCCAGTGTATTCACACTCTGATTCACATGGCAATGATGTCTTGAGTGCCCTTGCACCTCATAACCTAAGGATTAGTAACAAGCTCCCTGAAGCCCTGAAGGCGAAATTAACTATGACTATTCCAGTAAACACTACCTGTTAAGCTAGAGGGTAATTGCATCTTATTGTCTGATGTTTTACTGATCTGAATTGTTTTTTTTTAAAAAACACATTTTGACTTTATTGTATTACCAAACAGAATAGTCCAGTCTCTTGTTACATAAGAACTTAGCACACCATCTGATATGAGACACTTAGTAAATATTTATATACTTGAAAATCAAAAAAGATTTACTGATTTTATTTTATGTGTATAAGTGAATTACTTACATGTATGTTCAGTTCCCACAGAGACCAGAAGGGCCATTGGAACTGGAGTAAAAACCACAACACAGGTGCTGGGAAATAAACTCTAGTCTCCTACAAGAGCAGTAAATGCTCTTAACCACCCCATCATCTCTTAAAGTCATTAATGATAAAATCTTTTGTGGAATGAATAAATGAATATGAATTATATGTGTACATATATTTATAATACATATATATACTCACACATATATAAAACCTGGTGAGTCCATTTAGTGCACTTTATGCATGTATGTTTAGGGCTAACCAAATGGGATTGCAGAACCTTTCAGGGGCTTACACCTGAAGAAGACGTATGTCCTCTCTTTCTGCAGTCTGTAGTTGTAGCTCTTCCTCTATCGATGGAGCCTTACGAGGTTTCGTATCAACTGGCATATCAACTGATAATGTTACTTTGCAGGTTTCGTTTGGATTACTATACTGTTGAAGTTTCATGGGTACAGCTTCCCTGTCATATACTGAAGACACTATCTCCCAAGAGACGTTCTCATCTCTTCATTCTTGAAATGTTTCTGTCTCCATTTCCATAACATTCCCTGAGCCTTAAGTGTAGATGCTGTGTTGTCAATGTCACAGTTGGGTTTAGGTGACCATGTATAGTTGTTCTCTTCAGTTTGGCCAGTTTTGAATTTCTGTAATTATGTCCCTTTGTTGTAAAAAAAAAAAATAAATTAAAAAAAAAAAAACAAATTTGATGAGGGGTATAAGCATCACTTATCTTTGGGCATAAGGGTAAGTATCTAAAATGCAATTGGAAAATAATTTCTGGTTTAAGAAAGTAGTAGTAGTATGTTCTTCTCTGGAGTCCATGGCCTCATTAGCCATGGGTGGTTGACTAGGGTCATAGCAGCAAGTATGTGTTCCCTTCTATTGAGCAGGCTTTACGTACAATTAAACAGATGTTGGTTATCCAAGAGGTAAAGGTGCCTCAATTGTTCCTTTCTTGTTAGCTTGCCATGATGGTCATTGTGGGGCTCACACGATTTACACTTGAGTAGGACTCTATTGATTGCTTTCTCCCTAGAGAGCTTGCATGGCACCTTCCTGTAGAATGAGAGACAGTCCTTAAGGGTGCAAAGTTAGTTCCAGTGTGATTCTTCCAAGTCATGTCTCTGAAGTGTGTGTGATTTCAGCAAGGGTCTTATCTTCAAATTCTGAGTCAACCAAGAGCAGCAGCAATACCCTGTAGTTTTGGGGATCTCATGGACTACCCTGACCTGAATTTCAAAGGGATGCTTCTGATGCTTGGAACAGGGTTCTTTTCTTTTCTTTTTCTTTCTTTAAATTTTATGTGCATGTTTGTCTGTGTGAGGGTGTCAGATCTCCTTGGACTGAAGTTACAAACACTTTTGAGCTGCCATGTGGGTGCTAGGAATTGAACCTGGGTTCTCCGTAAGAGCAGCCAGTGCTGTTAATTGCTGAGCCATCTCCCCAGCCCAAAGACAGGGGTTTTGTTAGATTGTCTGTGGTTCTTGGGGGAACCACTATCACTCCAACTGACGTAATTTCATTTACTCTATCTATCTATCTATCTATCTATCTATCTATCTATCTATCTATCTATCTATCTATCATCTATCTATCATTTATTTGTGCATCATTTATATATCTATCAGTCTATAAACACATGCACATATGCATATACATAGATGAATAAACATCATACATTATATATGTGTTTTTAGGAAAATATAAAGTATTTCCCTATGATGTTTCAAACATCCTATATGCTATTTATCCCTCATTTTGATTTTTGATTTTTGATATCTTCTATTCTCCAGTTAAGGCTCTCCCTAAATTATTCCCTACTACAACACTTGTGTTCTATTCTCTCCCTTTCTATTATTCCTTCTACTCAATTGTCTCATGGACCTTTTTTATTTTCCAGGTCTGCACATACTCCAGGTTATATACTCATATATAAAGACTCTAATATATCATGCACAAATAAGAGAGAACCTAAGTCATTTGTCTTTCTGGGTCTGACTTACATCTCTTAACATGATATTTTCCACTTCTATTTGCCTTCAAATTTCATGAATTCAATTATCTTTACAGCTCAATAGAATTAAATTGTGTATGTGCACAACATTTTCATCAGTTGAAAGACATTTAGGTTGCTTCCATTTCCTACCTATTGTGAATAAAGCAGCAAGGATTGTGGATGAGCAAGTATCTGGATAGTAAGATGTTGAGCTGAGACCTTCAGGCATATGCCAAGGCGTGGTACAGATAGTTGATGGTAGGCCTGCGTTTAGCTTTTTGAGAATTCCCCACACTGATTTCAATAGCATTGCATCAGTTTGCAATCCAATCAGCAGTGAATATGGGTTTTTCTTTCTCCACATCCTCCTCACCAGCATTTGCTGTCAGTTGCTTTCATTACCATAGTCATTCTGACTAGAATAAGGTGAATTAGTATAATTCTAATAAGTAATTAGAACTAGTGAATCTCCAATTTCTAATTAAGGATGTTGAACACTTTTAAAAACATTCCTTATCCATTTTTATTCCTTCTTTTCAGAACCGTGTTCAGACCCATAAATCATGTTCTTCTTTGGGTTGTTTGTTTTCATGACTCTTTGTTTTTTAATTCTTAGTTTATTCTGGACATTGAATCTCTATCAGATGTATAACTAACAAATATTTTCCCCCATTTGTTCTCTTCCTCTTTACTTGACCCCCTCTGCCCGCCGTACTATACAGAGCTTTCTGAGTTTGATGAGGTCCCAACTCTTGACCTTCATTCATGAACAAAAAGAGTCCTATTTGGAAAGTTCATTCCTAATCTTACATTTGGTAGGACACTGCCCATGTTTTCTTTTATCACTACCTTTGACAGACAAATAAGTTTGAAAATCATATACATGGGTTTTGTGTGCATTCTACCTTCCAAACTTTCCTTTTTGGTTTTCGTATTGTTTCTGTAGAGTATTTTTTTTTGAATGTATTTTGTAAACAAATATATAACTATGCATAAGTGCATTTATGAGCTTGTTTATGATTATTCATTTGTTCATTTAAAGAAATATTTAGCTGCATCCACTGACCTTCAATGTGTTTTCTTTTCCTTATCATTCAATAAAAGTGTTTTCTTAACTCTTGGTTAAATATTTTTGAATTGTGGTTTACTTACAAACAGGTCACATAACATAAAAATATGTGGGCATATCTAGATCTTTTCTTATTGTTGACTTCTCATTTAGTTCATTGGTACAGTTTAGGTTGCAGTTTTCAAGATTTTAATCTTTGAACAAGACTCGTTTTATTGGATAGCAGAAGGTCTGTCTTGGGCAATCTTTCAGGTTCACTTGGAGAACTTCTATTTTTAGAACTTCTTGTAGTGTTGTAAATAAATTATAATTAGATCAAGATGCTTGATAAAGGTATTCAGACTCAACGGGAAAAATCTTTCCAAATTTGCATCATCCTCCCACAAAGTCTTCACTATATTAGTAATTTCTACTGTTACCTATCATTTTTCTTTGCTACCGCTAAAACACTAAGATGTGCTTCACTCATCACATAATTCTCTTTGAACTCCAAACAAACTAAATATGACTTACAGACATATCTACTGACAAAAGCACAGTGCATCATGGAATCCTTGACTGAGTGCTACCTGTCCCATCCTTTCCCTAACATCTGCATCCCAGAGGAAAGTCAGGATGGGCTCCATCATCTTCCTTTGACTTTTGTGTTGCAACTGAAATGACAAAACTATATCAATCCCACAAGATCTGAAATTTTGCTGGACACTGTACTTCTCTAACTTGTCTCTAGAGTGCTTTCCTCTCTTTCCTCATGGCCTAGACACACAGCCTTGTATATTACTCTTAATATATATAGGTTGAAGGTTTAGCACTAATTTTTCTTCTCTTGAACTTAAATACCCCAAGCTACCTGATTTTCTCATGGCTGCTTCTTCCTGTTATGGAACTCCAACCATAACTATAACCTATTCAACAGGATCTTCCTTGACTTCCAATAGTCAAACACTACTCATAGTCACTTTATCACTACCTTGCTATGTGATGTGAAATGATTTTGTTCTTATATTCATTATTTTCTTTCACATTGTAATATAATACTGAAAGTAAGAACTAGGTAAATCATGTTATGAGCTTCTTTTGAACACCTGCTCCCTGTTACAGTGTTTAGCACATTAGTAATTGTGTGTAAATATTTATTGATAGATTAACCTTATTCTCTCTGAGTATTTTTGAAGGATGCTAACATGGTTGACTTAAATATCAAAGATAAATATCATGGTCAGTAGGTCTATGGCTCTTGAATACAAAGTCTTCGAAGGAAAGATTCATGGAAGTCTCCCGTTTGTTTTATGACTTTCATTTTGCTGTTTCACCTAAACTCTCCACTATATTTTTAAATGAGTTCCTCCTGTTTCAAAGCAGTGTACGAAAAACAGATGGCTGCTTCTCTTCCTATCCTTCCTCTCATTCCGAGACCATCATGAAACCAGACTTCTTTCTTTGTTGAGGCCTAAATAATTCTTGCATTTTTAACACTTCCTGAAGTTTTGATTACCTACCCCTTAAATCCTTTCGAGTACTTTCTGTTTGTAGCCTTGTCCAGTAGAACTTTCCACCATAATAGAAACACTCTACATCTGGGCTGTCTAATACAGTAACCATTAGTGACATGTGATGAATGAGAATTGAAATGCAAAGCATCGAAGGGCTGAATTCTTAAACTGTATTTAATTTCAATAAATTAAAATGTAAATATCCACATATGGGTAGGTTCTAGCAAATTACCACAGCTGTTACATGCTGTGGAATATTCTGTGCACTCATAGGCAGTAGCACATTTTATTTACTATTAGGTGGCTGTAGTAAATATGCATTTAAATATTTAAAAGTTTGAAGGAGAAAGGTATAGCACAATGCATAAGACAAATTTTAACTACAGGGTCTTCAGTTTAACTTCAATACAGTTAATTTAGCTCTTGTCAATTTTATTTTATGAAAGAAGCTGATAGTCTTACTGACCTGATGCTTAATATGTCAGATTTACAATAGTGATTTCTAACTTTCTTCATCTTTAGCATTTAATATTCTTATGAAAAGTATATATTAATTTCTTTTCAATGTATATTCCAATGGAAGATGAAGGAAGGAGGAAAGGAATAAAAGATGACCTCTCATAGTCATCTCCAGTTAAAGCTGGAGAGTCCTGGGACTAAGATGAATATATTTGGCTTCCGAGTAATGGGCACACCCTGGACCCTTCAGGCTATGGGGGTCTAATAGGATATATAGATACAGATATGATAATGATACATATATATAATTATATATATAGGATATGTATATACATGTATTTATACTTTTCTAACATTGTAAAACTTTGCCTCTGCATCTACATTTTTCTCAGCTGTCCAGAAACAATGCTATGTTTAAACTTTTAACACTGATGCACCCTTTGACATTGTGGTTATTTTCAGACATCGAGGTAGGGGATGTGCACTGATTAAAGACGGCCAGAAGCATTTACAAATCAACTTCAGATTTCTGAGTCATGGCTGTCTGATCTCTTCCACTATGCTCACTGTTGAGAAGAATTGTGTTCACTGAGCAAGAAAGAAAAGATGCTATCAACTCTAAGTAGCAAACACATTTCCATGATTCCAGATTCTTATATTGTATTTCAGTTCAGATTCAGGAGAAGAAACATGACTGTTCTCCTTTGTTTTCTTTTTTTTTTTTAAATTAACAAATAAAATGTCTTGATTTAAGAAAAGAACATCCTCCTGGGAAGCTTGTTTAATTGAACTCTGCTTAATACATAGCCCAAATCTCACCTTCATATTCTTAGATATGAAGTATAAAAGGTGCCTTTTATATTGAAATTTTACTCTTCCTGCTTGCCATAAAGCATGGTTATAACTTTCTCTGTCATTTCTTGCAATATGTCAACATTTTGACTCTAAGATGGAGACTAACAGCGGCCATCAGAAAGACAAATTTCAGAACAGTAGATGCTTCATAACGTCCCCTGTCTTATCTCCTCTTCCATATGTGAGTCACAGAATGGAGAGAATGGCAGACATTGTATTTTTAGCGTTTCTGGAATCCCCTATCCTTAAATTCCTTTTGTTTAAACTTTTCTTTGTATTATATAGCTATTTCCAACACAATATGGCAAAAGGGTAACATTTTTAAAATTAGCATTGAAAAACATGTTTCAAAAGCATTAAAATAGCTAATTCATCATCTTAGCTTTGGAATGTTAATGGCTGCAAACAACACAGTTTACCACCATCTGTCTCCCTTGTCTCTCCTTCTTCCACTCTGTCTCACAGATGATGTGAATAGCAGTTTTAATAAAAGTCAGGCTATCCACATACTATCCAGTCATGTTCCTTGGTTTTTGATGGCCCAGAGACAAAAACCTAGCTAAAATAAATATTCAGTGTCATTTTTATAAGTCAGTAGCCTTCAGATAAGCAGGAATTATTTTTCATCAGTACAGATAAGTTGGACTTTTCAAAATCCATCAATTTAATTAGCACATGGTAAACTGAATAGTGCAACTCCAGCACTCACAAACGTAAAACAAGTCTCACAGTCTTTAGTGGATGAGTTTTTCATCTCCTGAGAACACTATGGTTTCATTTATTCAGAAAATTTAATAATATTTATAGGACTTTTAAATATCAGTGTGGCTGTAACATATCTAATATAGGTATTTATTCCATTACCAATTATTAAAGAGAATTTTTGAAACTGTTTCTTTAGAGCTAGGGAGATAACACATAGATGAATCAGCATCACTACCTCAGACATAAATGCCATGTATCTGTCATTTCTATGCTCAGTTAGTGAATCAGGGTTGTTGGGACAAGTCCTGGTGAGGTAGAATAGCCAATTCAGAGATCGCTAACTTCAGTGAGAGATCATACCTTAAAAAAATAAGTGGAGAGCCACAGAAGAAGACAAGCAATGACAACCTGTATTTTCCATATATATGTGCAGCATGCACAGTCCCATGTATGTGTGCCCGTATACATGTGAACAGATAATACACAACAGCTCACATGCCATACACACACACACACACACACACACACACACACACACACACACAGACAGAGAGAGAGAGAGAGAGAGAGAGAGAGAGAGAGAGAGAGATTATTTTAGTCCTATCTTATTGATTTCTGAAAGGCAATTGATCACAGAATATTGATTTTCTTAGCCCCGTGATGAATTCTAAGAATTGTATGTGGCTTATTTTGGATATTAACTTTGAATCTCTCAACATTGTTTGTACTGCTTGAGTTTTCAAGTGGGAAAAAAAATCTTTCATTCTTATCTTAAGCTTATTTTAAAAATAATTATGAAGGTCTAAAATTTTAATTAAGTTTCCCATGTATCTGTTAACCTAATTATATATTTCTTGTTTTTATTTATTGTGACAGCATGAACCAACTGGCATTCTAATTTTACTAAGGTTTAACACAACATGGCCATGGTATAATTTTTTATACATTACAAGATTTAGCATAAAACTCTTTTAGGTAGTGAATTAACTGTGCTTATGAGACAGTAGCCTGCAAATTTTCTTGAAGTGCTATACTTCTTAAGCTTTTTGTTATTTTACTATAGTTTGTCTTCTATTGTTGCTCTTTGAAAATTTATATAAAGGACTAGAATTATTTAGCCTTTAATTGAAGACATGAGTCTGAAATTGAACTGAGAAATTTGAAAATGTTATTAGATATCATTGATAAAATCTTTTATGCCTCAAGTCTTTGGGGGATGTTACACTTTTCAGGGATTAGTTATTTTAACTAGATCTGCTACATGCTGTCTCAGTGTTAATGAGATGCTATTTACTATTTGTTTAATCTCTACAAAAGTGATGCCTGCCTCATTCCCCATTTTCCGAATCTCTGTGTCTGTGTCTGTGTCTGTCTGTCTGTTTTCTCTCTCTCCTCCCCCACCTCTCTCTGTGTGTGTAGAAATATACAACCCCCTGTCTTAGTTTGGGTTTTATTGCTGTGAAGAGACACCATGGCTATGGCAACTCTTATAAAGGAAAACATTTAATGAGGTGGCTTACAGTTCAGAGGTTTAATCCATTATCGTCATGGTGGGACATGGTGACATACAGGCAGGCATGGTGCTAGAGAAGGAGCTGAGAGTCCTACATCTTGATCCACAGGCAACAAGGAGACACTGTCCCACTGGGTATGGCTTGAGTATCTATGAGACCTCAAAGCCCATCCCCACAGTGACACACTTCTTCCAACAACTCCTAATAGTGCTACTCCCTATGGGCCAAGCATTCAAACATGTGAGTCTGTTGGGTCCATTCCTATTCAAACCACCACAACATGTGTGTGGAGAACAGACATAATGCCTTCCTCTGTTGTTCTCCACCTTAATTTTTGGATGCAAGTTCTCTCATTTGAACTGGAGGTCACTGATTCACCTAGTTTTGGTGGCCAGCAGGTCCTAAGGCTTTTCTTTTCTCTACCTTCCCAGTGCTGTGGTTATAGATGTATGACAGGTGTGGCTTTTTGATTTTGTCACTTGTTTTATTTCCTTCTTTTGTTTACATTGCTATTGTTAGTATTTAAAATGAGTGCTAATGGACAAAATCAGGCTTTTATAACAAACCCTCTACCCAATGAGCTATGTTTCCTAACCCTGCTTTGCTCTCTTTACCAGTTTCATCTAGAAGTGTCAATGATACTTTCATGCACAGCTCATATTTGGCTTTTGGAGTGACTCCTTTGTTTTGTATAGCAACATCTTTTCTGTTTGATATTTTGCAGTTTTTATCTTTGATTTTCATTTTCTTTTCTTTTCTCTAGCTCCTTGAGGTGATTGGTTCTATACAGGCTTTGTACGTCCTTAAAAAGCAAGTGAGGTTTTAATATGGCTTATAATTACCACATATCAACAATACCCAATTGTCAATAAATATGATTTCTAGTATGAATCAAATCATAATGCATGCCCTCCCAGTTCCAGAATCTTCTGACTATTGTTCAGTTGCTTATGCATTATTTTTATTTTTTATTGATTTCTCATTAGCATATAAGGTAATAGGCTTCATATATACATTAATATGCATATATAGGCTACATTTCTAAATGTTTTGCCTCTTTCACTATCTGGACCCAGCCCCAAGGTAAGCAAACTGCCAAATTTCTCACAATGGCATAAAGTATTACATTTTCATCTTCTGTTCCCAGATGAGTCTTCCCATTCTGGCAGAAAAGACCCTCCCAAAAACATCTTCTGTACCAATTAAGGATCAGAGGGATTCTTCATATAGAAACGCCCACAATTATCTGCTCTGATCCCTAGTATGTGCACTCTTTCAGCAACAAATGTTCCTACATGTGTTACCTTACTTTTTACAGTGCCCCAGATGCTTACTTTTGATGTTCATGTGTGTGCACACATGTCCATATGTGTGATGAAGGAACATTCCAGTGTCATCACCATGTCTGTCATATTTGGAAATGCATGCTGAGGTATTTAGCCCAGATTTTAGATCTAGGCTAAAGTCATGTTCCCCTAGTGTTTTATTGATGCTAATGGCAACTGGCCATGGATAGCATTAATAAAGAAAGAACACCTTAAATTAATCTCACTTTGTGAACTTCTTACACTATCATGATGATGAGGTTTTGAGTTGGAAATCTACAAGTAGTTCAGCATCAGCAGACCCTAGGAACATTTTTCTCTGTGCTCTATCCCTATGTAACGTTTCCCGAAATCCATGGGACTTGAGGGATTAAAATCTGTAGGTTTTATTTTGGTGCCACTTTCATACATTAGATTGGATCCCCAAATCTAAATGTTCCTGAAGGAAATTCTTTCCCTGAGATGACTTGCTCTAGGTATTCTGGTTTTCATCTAATCTTCCATTCAGAGGCATTCTCAAACCTCAACTGAATTTTTCCAGGTTTGCAAAAGGACAATAGTGTCCAAGTATATCTGCTCCCAGTTTACCCATTACCAGACTGAGTTTGTATTAATGACAAATTGTTTTTAGTCATTTGCTTGTTTGAGACAAGTTATGACTATGTAGCTGAGGCTGACCTTTAATCCATGATTTGCTTTCCTTTGTCTTTCCTTTGCCAGTCTTGGGATTAGTAGTCTGTACCACCACACTAATTTTGATGTTATAATTCTTTAATATTATGTCAGCCTTAGGAGCACTGAATTCTTAATTCCATTTAATAATGCTGTTTTTGGTACAAAGGTACATTCCTCGCCATACCTCACCAACCATATGGAAGCAAGTGGAACTGACAGTGTACCATGAAGGCACCATGACATTGGAGGCAACTCTAAAAGGATGGACCATAGCAGTCACTCCAGGGCCTGGATTTGGGACATGGTTCTTGACACATAAATCTGTCATCATCATGCATTCATTTGAGAAATAACTGAATTTCTCCCATGTCATGGAACAGAGGCTGAAATAAGCCAAGACAGCTATTGCCCAAACAGCCCTACCCTCAATGTGGTGAGCAGGCAAAACAAAACAAAACAAAAAAACAGAAGTACAATTCTCTATATAGTATTATGTAATGATATGAAAAATAAAGAAGCACTAAAAAGAGAATATATATATATATATTTAAAAGAAGATGTTAGTTAGTAAATTGCTATTTTCAGTGGGTATGTTCAGAAAGTTCAGTAGGAAGCATATGACAGAACATAGAACATGGGATAAGACAGTCCAAAAACAGGTAAATGAATGCTGATCGTAAAGTCTCTTCTATGACATAAAATGTTTAAAGTTAACTCAAATATCAGCCAATTTTAGGTAGGAAGAATCTTAGTATAGGGGCTATACTAAATAGATTTTAGGGGGAAAGGAAATCAAGAAAGCTATCAGTTAAGCAATCCACTAGAGCAGTGGTTCTCAACCTTCCTAATTCTGTGACGCTTTAATATAATTCCTCATGTTGGGGTGACCACCAATTATAAAATTATATTCATTGTTACCTCGTAACTCTAATTTTGCTGTTGCTATGAATCGTAATATAAATATGCGATATGCAGGATGGTCTTAGGTGACCCCTGTGAAAGGGGTCCTTTGGAGCCCCAAAGGGGTCATGACTCACAGGTTGAAAACTATTGCACTAGAGATATGATGTTAGCACAAGATATAAGAAATGATAGGTCTAATGGGCACACTTTGCCTTGAGGTGTCACTGACGGTGGCTTCTGGGAGAGTGAGAGTCACTTACATTTGTGGATATAGTCACATCCAGTTTCATATAGGAGGCTCTGGATGAACTCAGTAGATTAATTAGTTAATTACTTTTAAAAGGAGGTCATGAAGTTGGGAGGGAGATGTGTTGGAGTTCCTGGGAGAGTTGGAAGCAGAGAGTTACAATTGAGAAAGATGGTAAATATACACAAAATTCTCAAAGAAAATGAAAGGCACATTTTGTAAACTATTTTAAAGATGAATAAACAATAAAGTAAATCATATTTGAAACAGATTCTACCCTGGAATGAAGAGACAATGTTGAATAATTAAAGAAAAATTTATTCCTGTGACTCTATTATTGTGAGACATGGAATCATTTTAGAAGATTCTAAAGAATACAGAACCTGAAGTAATGAGGTGGTTAGTTGAAGCAAGGGCAGAGTGAACTTTGAAAAGATGACACTAGAATGAAAAATAAGGTGTCTAATTAATATATATATATACATATATATACTCATGGCTCTCAAGCTTGATAAGTTTCTTCACACTAGAAAAAGTCATGTAAATTAAAAGGAGGGGCAGTGTCAGCAAGGCTGAAACAAATGCAGGAGTTTAATGGAACCATTGCCTGAATTCTAGGGAACCTCTAACAGAAAAAAAAAACACAGATAATAAAACACAGACAAAAGCGGAGCAATGATTGGCCTGTGGTGGTGTTATGCTTTGAATGCTTCATGAATGATAATGTGGTAAAGGCATACTCAGGTACTATTGGAAAACAATAAAATTTTTGGGAAATGGGACCTGGCCATAGGCTTTAGGTAATCTAATCAGGCTTGTGTGCTCGAAAGGATTAAACAATCTGAAACTCTTTTTCCATATTTCCTGTTGTTTGCTCTATGGTTGCCATGGGCACACCCACTAGAAACCAAAACAGTGGGCTAATTGAACCAGATCTGAAACCTCCAAAATTGTGAACCAAAGTAAATTCTTATCTTTCTAACTTAAACTACCTAAGGCATTTCAAGAAGGGAAAATTAATTAACATAAACGCTGACTCCCATGGATGTAGGAAAAATTTTATACATATCCAATTATGAAAATTTATGTTCCTGAAAAGAATCTCAACTTTGAACGGCCTAAGATTTATTTTCCATGATAATAGAGACAAAAAAAAGGAATTTAAAGCATTCTATAATAAAATAGAAATATTTTAAGATGGAATTTGACTGTGAATGATGACCGTATGCAAGATAAAAATTACAGAGAGTTAACAAAGCATGTCTATATGAAATAACTTGTTCTAATAAATGACTTTCAGGTAGCAAAACTAAATTATACAACTACTACAAATGAGATATGGAAAACCTTCTTAAGAAATACTGTTTCATGCTTTTGGGGTATGACAAACTAGGGTTGGGATAAATCTTGAATTATTCACTTTAGCTTCGGTATTTCCTCTTTATAAATATGGCAATTATATTAATCACCTCTCATGATGGCATAGTGCTATGGTTTGATTCCATATGTATCTCATTTCAACTTAATGATTCCTCTGGGGAAGCATGGAAATTTCTGAGCTATATACCAAAGAAGAATTGATTCGTGTATTTATTGATACAGCAGCTTCTGCTATCCAGAAACTGAGAAGAATAAAGTACAAAACTGTGTATTGATTTCAGATCCAGTACTAGAAGTAATAATATATTGGGGTAGATGGAGCTGATTTTCTGATCCTGAAATAAACTTGGCTTGTTTGAATTCATGTTTATATTGAAGGAGCAATCAATATCTTATGTGAAAGTGGATGGTGTGCAGAGGGAAGCAATTAATAAACCTGTGTGTATCAAGATTGAAGCCCTCTGATGCAACATGTTATCAGAGAGAGAAATGCAAGTGTAACTTAAACAATTACACATTTAAATGAGAACATAGAAGGACAGATTGTATTTGCTTCCTCACTCCCATAGGATTGGTAAAGGTTAAAGATATGATCTAACGCCTCACTACACAGATACAAATAAAATAGTAAAGTTATAGACATATAAAAAGTGTTTGATATATAAACAAGATGAATAAAATATGGTTCTTCATTAAAGCCTTTGGGTAAATATTTGGCTGTTTGTGTGACCTTAGGGAGACACTGAAAATGAGGTGAAGAAATATGGTCTAATAGAAGAAAGCCAGTTAGGTTTATTGAATAACATCAAAGAAATAAGAAGTGCGTGGAAAGGTGAGCATTCATCCATCAATCCATTGCAGAAGATGAAAAAGAGTGGGAGAGTGGAAGTAGGTGCTTAGCCAAGTCAAAATCAGGACAGAAATCAGGAATAAAAGAATATCCAAATTAAGAAAAAATAACTCACCAATTAAAATTGTAGGTTCCGGAAACCATTGCAGCCTGTAGGAGAACATGTCAGCAGTGTGGTAGTGCCAGCCAGTTCTAAAATGATTCAGGCGGTGGAGAGGACAAAGATGTGATTCTGCAGACATCTCTGTGGAGGTGGGTATGGGGAGGAGAGCAGAACTGAGTAATTGCAGGGAATAAACAAAAGTCCTTTTAGTTTGTATTCTTGACAATGGGAGAGGAAGCTCCACATTTGGACAAGGGGAAAAATGGAAACTGGTCTTGAGATGATCAATGAAAGAAATCACACACTACGTAGATGTGGTTGTGTTCCATACTCCCTCAATTTATCATGATCTGGAAGGAATCGGAATCTCAAAGAGCAGATTCTCAGGACCTCATAGCATCTGTTACTTAAAAGGAACACGAAGAGTTATCTGTTGACCTGAATTCAATGTAATGGTGAGGATCGAAGTCCAAAAAAGCTAGTTTAACAAGAGGAGTTCAGGGAAAAAAAAACTTACAAAATAGAGTGGAGGAAAGAACCCTAAAGCCAGGACTGAACAAGAACGCAACTGTTTTTTTTTTGTTGTTGTTACCTTTAGGGTATTTTTGAAACTGTACCAAGAGACCAAACTCCCATCAGATTTCTCTCTTGAATCACAAAAAAATCATCCCTATTAAAAAACCTTCTGAGGTTGATTTATGTCAAGATGTACTCCGAAATTATATTTTCTACTTACTATATTTGAGCAAATTGCTTATTTTCCCTTTACTTTTCTGTTATCAAAAATACTTTCTACTTCCATTATTCTAATTTCTTGATGTTACATTCCTTGTGCTGTTTTCTCCAATGACATTTCAGTAATTTCCTGACTCATAAAAAAAAAGGAACTCTAGCCATGCTCTTAGATATAAGAGCACATGCTCTTAATGTCTAAAAATGGCTACACAATCGGGTTTTCGGGAAGGTTGAATCCCAGACTTTAAAAGCACTCATATACCTCACATCAATGCTTTGTAAAGCCTCCAAACTCTTCGGAGTAGCCACAAATCTAGGAAGCTCAAATGTAGAAGATGAAAACACATACTAATCTTAATAAATATGACCAATCATTAAACTGTTAAATTAGCGGCTAAAGGCAATGATTAAGGGGAAAATGGAAGGGCAGATAGTATGAAGAGGGTCATTTCTAGAAGCAATGAAGACGTAAGTTATAAATCTAAATTAAAAATTGCACATATTAAAGTCGGTCAAACTTCTCTTTGTAATCCGGGGGGGGGGGGGGGGGGGGGGGGGGGGGGGGGGGGGGAATTACATCAACTTGACACAAGCTGGAGTCACCTGAAAAGAGGGAGCTTCAATCAAGAAAATGCCTCCATAATATCCAGCTTTCTTAATTAGTGATTGATGGGTGAGGGACCAGACCGTTTTGGATGGTGTCATCCCCTGGCTGGTGGTTCTCGGTTCTAAAAAAAGTAGATTGAGCAAGCCAAGATGAGCAAGCCAGAAAACTTACAATTGGATTATCCATAAATTCTGATTGTTTTAAAATCTATTACATGTACAAAATTTAGAGTTACAGCTAAAAAGCCACAGGGCACATGGCACATGGAAAGGAAAACTGAAGTGACTTCATCTGTCAAAAGGAAAACAGAAAACCAGGAGCAACAAAATAGGAAACTAATAATAAACAGAAAAAATAGCCATGGCAGACTTAGAATATCAATGAATACATTATCTGATGTAAGTGGATAAAATATATTTTTTTTTCAAGAAATAAAGATTTCCAAACTATGTAAAAATCTCTGTAGCTGAAGTTTTCTTGTGTCCAACCTGGTCACAGTCACTCAGACCCAAGTAAACACACAAAGGCTTATATTAATTAATACTTCTCAGCCTACCAATGACTAGCTCTTACATTTAAACTCAGCACATTTCTGTTAATCTATATGTTGCCATGTGTTCCGTGACTTTACCTGTGTGCCATTACACGGTGCTCCCTGGATGCTGGACTGGCATCTCCGCTCAGCCTTTGTCTTCCCAGAATTCTCCTTGTCTGCTTATCCTGCCTATACTTCTTGCCTGGCTACTGGCCAATCAGTGTTTTATTAAACCAATGTACAAAAACATTAATCCACAGCAAATCTCAAACTTAAATAAATGTTATTTATAAATAATATACCATAAACTTTAAGAACATCAATAGTCAAAAGAAAAAGGATAGAAAATGGATTTATTACCCTTACCACTAATTAAAATAAGGAAGGAGGCCTGGAAGGACATGACTGGGCCGCTGGAGGTTCTTCATGTGGAAGGAATTAGTATAGTTTTGTGTGACTTCCAGTTAGTCTCTAAGACAAAAGTGTCATCAAAGGTGAATCTGGTGTCTTCCCATTCATGAGATCTCTCTTGCATGCACTTGAGCCATGATGTTATCTGCCATTTTACCCTCAGTAGAGGCTGAACCAATGAGACTGCCCTCATCACTTCTGAAGTTGCCGATTCATTTTAGTACTCTTCATTTATCATCTTCCCAATTATTAGGAATGTTGACCTTGTAGTTAGTTGTGGTCTAGTGAAAGTCTGGATCCCAGATTTCTCAGCTGCAATATGAATTTAAAAGATGCTTCTTTGGGGAGGATGTTTTATGGATTAAATGATGTGAGTAAAGCCCTAGCACACTTACTCAGCATTCAGCTCCATGATAACTATTTATGGTTTCATATTTCACTGTGTAGTTTCTACTTTCAAACTGTATGTTTCCCACTTTCTCTCTCAGCCACTCCTGGACCTGCCTAGGACATCTCAACTATTCTTCATTATCAGTCTTGAATGACCTGATTTGTCCTTTATCTTTTATTCTTGATTTCTATAGCATTTTGTTAGGGGGATGGCAGCCTGAATACATATGGTGCTAAAAGATAAACCATCCTGAACCTGGTTATTTTCTTCAGAGGTGTAAATTAGTGACTTAGATGTTTTGATTTGCTATACTGAGGGCTAATCAAGATAAGGAGCATCGGTTTATTCTCTAGGTCAGTTGGGGTTACAGCAAAGCCATCTTTCACGGGTTCCGGATGTGCTGTACTCTTGAACATTTGTTTACTAAGTGAGCAGAAGAGCTGGAGTGAGAGGAGTGAACTCTATTATAAAACCAAGCCACAGAGCTCTGTGCTCTATCCTACCAACCACATTATCCTAATATTTAAGGACAGGGCACTTCTCCACAGACACCTTGGGTGTGATCTGAGAACAATATAGACGAGGTTAGATGGCAACAACAAAAACAAAAGCCTTAGGCAATGCGGCATACGTCAGGACCTTCAACATAACTCATTTTGTTGTTTCTCTAGTTCTACATTGTTTTAAAGAACAGAAGAACATTGTTACCTTTCATAATTTCTCAGTTGATCCCTTTGTAAGAGGTTCCAACGAACATGTACTTGACATTTTCCTTCTCAGGCCAGCTATATACACATAGCATGGAATATAGACACAAAGTTCTTCAGTTAATATCACAGATGTGTGCTGTCATTTCTCATGATTTGTCTTTCTTGATTATTTTAACCAGAAAAACCTAAAGGAAACTTTTCAATGAATTAAGTTTAATTGAAGAATTTGAATTATAGCCACGGAAGGACAGATTTTGGCAAACCATTTAAAGACTCTCAGATCTCTCATCACCTCCTGAATTCTAATTAGGCAAATAGAAATTGGTTTCTCTGTCAGAGCACTCTGCCCCAAAGACAAAACTCCACCACTAAAATTAAAAGGAACAAACGTCAGCAAATCTGAGACATGAGGGTTTATAGTAAGAAAAAATTCTTCATTAAAGGAATGGTACTTTTCATGTTCTGTGTTTATCACCCACCAAAGAAAATAATGAGAACTGTTTTTCAAAGATAGAGAATGAAGATGTCTGTATGTGAATGCTATGTATATGTACATATATACATATGGGATTTGATCAAGTTACAAGCTTTTTATCTTAGATATACTAGTGAAGTTTATTATGATAAAAAGTAAAAATTGGAAAGTTTTTTATTTGCCAGTGATCGTCAATATTGTGTTTTGTTTTTGCTTTGCTTTTCATTACACTTATGCCCATGCTGTTTTATCATTCATCCATTAAATCTATGTTCACTTCCTTTGGGAAGTGGAATGTCAAATTTTAAATCTTCCATTTTTAAGGTGAATTCATGAGCCAGCTACGTTAACAGTAAGGAGATCTCTATATGAAATGTTAATTATTGTATCTAAGCAAGCATGAGCTAAGAGAATTACTTAGGAAGTTTGTGTGCTTTTTTTGTTGTTTGCTTAATTTGTTTTAATGAAATGAGAATAAGGATGATGCCCAGGATCCTTGATGTTCTTTTTGTGGGCTACTTACTACATGGGTTGCAGAATTAATCCACCTCTTATAGGGGTTTGGTAGGGGTCAGACTTGGTTCTGATATTTCAAGGCAACTGTGTGAGCCGAGGGCCGTGGTTATTCTTGCTGGAAGCAGAGGCCATTTCCATATTCATTTCTATCTTTGTGTCTCTCATGCCTGTTGCACAGGAGTACTTCATGATAGTGACTCCATAAATAAATCCGGCTTGGAGATACCTTTTTAAGTATGTTTCATATTATCATAGGATCATGTTGAATTCTATTCTCTCCTTCACTGTGAGCTCATGCTTGTAGCCCTTCTCCCACAAACATATGCGTGAGGTCATCTAACATGACCTTCATTATATAACCTGTCTTTTGTCTACTCGGAAATTTCTCATGATTTGTTCTTAATATCAAGAAAAGCATAGTCCTTCAAAATTCTAAAGGTGCCATGCACGTTTTAGCTCTCCACTTTTATACCAGTTTTGAGACTTCCTGATCAGACGACCTCACAAATATTTTTAAAGCCCCTTTATGTTTTTATGCTATGTATAAATTTTATGACACTTCATACATTTTATGAGGACGAACGGGCAATAAACACACTCAGATCTGATCATTTATCTTCCCGGCTTTGCTCTGTCTAGCACAATGCCATCCACATATGTATTCAGTGAGTGGCTTATGGAAGAGCTGACCAGATAGAAGAAATCCATATCCAAAAATAGAACTGAAGGGCAACGGAAATGATAAAATACTTGTTTGGAGTCAGTAAATAAGAACAGTGATTTAGAAACTCTTGCATGAAAATATTACCCAGTGGTGATAAAGGACAGATAGGCATAACTCCATAAATACCACCTTGCTTTGAACTGAGTTAAAGGACATAATTATTAAGTTAGCCACTCACTGCTTCTGGAGCAACAGAAAATTGAGATTTAAAAGTTAATTTCATCAGCAGGATTTGGTGGTGCATGCCTTTAATCCCAGAACTTGGGAAATAGAGGCAGGCAGATCTCAGAGTTCCAGGCCAGTCTAGTCTACAAACCGAGTTCTAGGACAGCCAGGGCTACACAGAGAAATCCTGTCTTGCAAACAAAACAAAGAAAAAAACAAAAACCAACAAAAAGAAATAAGAATTAAAACAATAAATTAGTTATTAATTTTTCGTAGGAAAATTCTTTGCCATATATATGACTATATTCGCAATTATTTACAACCAACATAAAGGAGTTATCTCTTGTGGTTTTAATGAAACAATCTCTCAGGATCAATGGCTAACTCAGGAAATGTCCAAGTCAACATAACATTTTATTATGTATTTTTATTTGTTTAAAATTTCTCTACTAATGTTATTTACAAAAAAAGGTTTAACAAGAAAATGTATCCCTATCACCTAATACATTCATGTCTAATACATAAACTAGAAAAATCCTGTACACTTTCCAGCTATATGTGATTAAGAAGTAAGTTGGAATGTTTAATAAGTCCAAGAACCATGCTATTCACTGGTCCAAAGTCAACTATACAGAGAAAATGAACAAATATTGTATACCATTTTCATTGCCATATAGTTTTTCAGTAATTTGTAAACATGAATATCAGTTGAGAATCTGGGTCATGGGGCTGCACTGGAGGCTATCTTGTTTGCAAAATCATTAATTTAGAAGGTAAATATACCAATGAATATGGAATTTGGAAACCGAAATGATCCTTTACTTCTAAAGCCTTGTTTCATTTCAGGAACAGTATTAAGATAAGTTGTTGCTAGAGTTTTCCGCCTTGCCCACAGTCAGGACAAATCTTTTTCACCCGCCAGTCCCACAGCCACTCAGACCCAACCAAGTAAACGCAGAGACTTATATTGCTTATAAACTGTATGGCCGTGGCAGGCCTCTTGCTAACTGTTCCCTTATCTTAAATTAATCCATTTCCACAAATCTACACCCCGCCACGTGGCTGGTGGCTCACCGGCATCTTCATATGCTGCTGGTCATGGCGGCGGCTGGCGGTGTCTCTGCTTTAGCCTTCTGCTTTCCTGTTCCTTTTACTTCTCCTCTCTGTTAGTCCCGCCCATACATCCTGCCTAGCCACGACCAATCAGGTTTTATTCATTGACCAATCAGAGCAACTCGACATACAGACCATCCCCCATTACAGCCAAGTGCAGACCATCTCAGACACCTGCACTCAGGCCCATGGTCCTAATCATCCTCCATGCGGACCCGCTGGGCAAAGCCACGAGGAACCCAAGAAGGGCTCCCACAGCAATAAGTGTCTATATCACCTTTCATTTAGTGATGGAGGACAAGAGGTCATATGATTCATGTGATGCCCCTATTCACACTCACTGCAAATTACTTATGAATTAACAGGGTTAACTTCTAAATAGGGAATCAGTGCATCTCTTCACCTTTAGGGGTATACAGTTCCCATTCTGAGTGATTTATAATAATACACCATTAATACTAACAATGATATTTCAATCCCTATAGTTGATGACTACAGACTCACAGTAATCATAAGAAGGTTTTTAAACTTTTGTAGACAAAGTCAATGCTTAGGAAGGTTAAGTAAACAGATGTTACATAGCTCATGTCACAACTAGAACTTAAACTCAGTTTATTTAGTACCAAGTCCACGCAATTAACCTTAGTGGTTCTTCTACTCCCTAAAAGCTTTCAGACATATCCAGCTGTCATTAACCTAGAAATATCAAATTAGCTCCTCATCTAATATTGTACACAAATTATTTTGCATCTATGTTATCATAAACGTTGATCAGAATGGCCAGTCATTCTGAGAAGTACAAGCATGGAACACAGATCAATTGTATGATAAAATTAGTGTTTCCAGAACATTCATTTCAGTGAGAAGAGACAAATTCTATTCAAATATTCAAATAAATATTAAATAAATAAAAATTCAAGCAGGGAATAGGAGAAGACAGGAATATTAGGGGATGCATTTTAAACAAGAGGAGGTGGATGAGGAACCTAGGAAAGTAACATTTAATTCAACTCCTAAGCAATGTAAACAAGAGAACAGGCCTTGGCATTATCCAACAAGTGACAAGTAGCATATCTGACACTGCAAGCTGATGGTTGAGTTATGCAATCAGGGATGTGTTTGTGCTGGGGCACAGTGCCAATAGCAGGACACAGAAAGAATGGGCTGTAGTAGATAGAGATGGGAGCAGTTATATGAATTAGAACAGAGGATTAAAATGATGGAGGATATTTTGCTAGACACATCACTGTGTATCAAGAAAATAATTCTTTTGTCCTTTTTTAATTAAGAAAAAACTTTTTTTCATTTTACATACCAATCACAGATCCCCTTCTTTCCTCCTCCCACCCTTCAGCCTCCCCTCCCCCATCACACTCCCTATTCCCTCCTATAAGAAGGTAAGGCCTCCCATGGGGAGTCAGCTGAGACTGGTACATTCAGTAGAGGCAGGTCTAAGCTCCCCTCTCCTGCTTCAAGGTTGTACAAGGTGTCCCACCATAGGTAATGGGCTCCAAAAAGCCTGCTTATTCACCAGCGATGGATCCTGGTCCTACTGCCGGGGGAGGGGGAGAGGCCTAAGCAGATGAAGTTACAAAACTGTCTTGATCAGTTTTGTATCAGAGGGCCTGGTCCAGTCCCATGGAGCCTCCACAGCTGATGGTCTAAATTTCATGAGTTCCCACTAGTTTGTTTTGGTTGTCTCTGTAGGTTTCCCCATCATGATCTTGATACCCCTTGCTCATAGAATTCCTCTTCTCTCTCTTTGACTGGACTCCTGGAGCTCAGCCTGGTGCTTAGTTGTGGATCTCTGCATCTGCTTCCATCTGTTACTGGATGAAGGCTCTATGATGACAGTTTGGGTGTCCAGGGATCTGAATCCTGGGGTGAGCCAGTTCAGGCACCCTCTCCACCATTGCTAGTAATCCAAGCTGTGGTCATCCCTGTGGACTTCTGGGAACTTCCCTAGCACCCGGTTTCTCTCTATCCCCATGATGTCTCCCTCTATCATGGTATCAAGAAAAACCGAAAAAGCCTAAAGCGACAGGATAAGAGGCAGTGACTCTATAACAACAGTCAAGTCAGAGAAGTGACTTTCCTGCTGTCATCATGAAGAGATGCTAATGACTCAGTGAGAATGACATGGTGTGAGTCTGCCTGTGTCTTAAGGGTGGATAGAGAAGAGTAGACTGAGGTAGCAGAATATGCATTGAATTAGTAGCTAATGGTGCCTCCTCTTCTGAATCTTAGAAAGTGAAAAAGGGATTGCCATTTAGGCAATAAGAAAAGCCGTGAGAAGGGATTGGGGGTGGCAAGAAAGAGATCAGCAAAGTGGTAAAGTGTTCACTATTTATTTTTATTACATAGGTTTACATACATGTAAATATATAATCAGGATCACGGTACCCATTGGTCATGGCAAAGAGCATTATCAAGAAGGTAACTCAATATATGTGTCTGGTTTAGAGGTAGATATTTGGAGCCTTCGAACAGGAAGCTGGCTTTTTAGGTACATATAGAGAAGAAGGTGCTGGGAATTTAGAAATCTACTAGGGTAGATTTAGGAGAAGTTAGCACTAGATTTATAAATTTAGAGGTCAGAGAAATTAGAAGGCAGAAAGGGAAAAAGAAGAAGACTAACAGGGGAGGGAAACAAGAACAAAATTAGTCAAAGAAACAAACAAAAAACAAGATGGTAAATTGAAAGCCAAGACAAAAATGTTTCAAGCAAGAGGCATTGCTTAGCCATGTCAGGTCCTGCCAGTTGCTAAGGCCAAGACAGCTGAATACTACCTGAGTGGATCCTGAATGTCACTAGATTCCTTGACAGGAAATTTCAGTCAACTGTTGACTTCTAAGCATAAGAGGAAAACATGTATATAGAGCCATATTGGCTTTTTTAATATATTTATAAAAGTGAAAATTTGATTATCACAAGTGTTTTATGTTGCATATTTTATCTGACCAAAGAAAGAATTTGTTTTTAATCAAATAGCAAGTTTCAATTTTTCTAGAGTTCTATTCCAGGACATACACATTGATTGATGGAATCATGGAAATAGTAATTATTAGATTTAAAAATTATCCTATCTTCATGTTTGATTTCAAAATGTCCTCCCTAGGTTCATTCTTGAACATTTATTCTCAGTTTATGGTGCTATTTTGGTGGACTCTTGGAGGTGAAGTATTGGCTGGCAGAAGTAGTTCTTCAGGGACAGGCCTTCAGAGATGATAGCCAGTTCTCGATTCCAGTAACATTGTGGTGATTGTTTTTACACAACCATGTGAACAAACTCCACCAAATGCTGCTGCAGCCATGAACTGGGCGGCTCCACTGTCCATACCTTCCCAGAATCATTGGCTGCAACACTCTCAAACTTTGAACTCAAGTAAATTTTTCCTCAAGTGAGTTCTTTGTGGGGTATTTTAGTGCTGGATACGAAAGTGTCTGATGAGATTGGTGGCATACACTATAATGCCAGCTATTCAACAGGCTACGGCAGAGGGATTGCAAGTTCAAAGTCTCCCTGGAGTAGATCATTAATACAAGGACAGCTTGGGAAACTTGTGGTTCTGTCTCAAAATAGCATTTAAGGACAGGCTTGAGATATTAGCTCTTGGTTAGAGCACTTGCTTCACAAGTACATGTCCCTCACTGCAATCCTAAGTAATATAGAAAAGATGTAATGATTCTATCATGCAAAAGGAAGAATAATGTATTTAATGATATAGTTTTATACTTTGATCACTTTTTTTTTTGGTCTTTATTCAAGACAGGGTTTCTCTGTGTAGCTTTGCGCCTTTCCTGGAACTCGCTTTGTAGACCAGGCTGGCCTCGAACTCATAGAGATCCTCCTGGCTCTGCCTCCCGAGTGCTGGGATTAAAGGTGTGTGCCACCATCACTTTTAATTTGATGAACTATTTAGTTTTATAGCTTCATTAGGTGTAAAATGATTTAGACCATGAGTTTGTGCTTAATATATTTGACTACATTATTTAAAGTTTTACTTTAGTACTAAATGAAAACTATGTCAACATGAAGAAGCAGTATTTTATGAAAAACATTCTGGGGAAAAAAATCTGGGTGTTTCTCAATGATTAAAATTGCATTCATTCTTAATAGGTTAAAAATAAAAGTTGAAAAGAAAGAAATGTGTATGTATTATACATTATGTTTGTTCTATATGGCATATGAAAGTTATATAGTTGTAAACAAATCATGCAAATCTAAAAAGTTAGTTACAAACATAGTGTATACATGGTATATAATATCTGTGTATATGAGGCATACATATATGTATGGAATAGACATAGTATATGTGAGCATATGGAAGGCATGATCTGTATGAATACATTGAAACTTTATGACATTTATTGTCATATTTTTCATTTACACATACATTTAACTCTAATTACCTCACAAATTACAATTTCAAAATCTCATGTGTAGATATGTGGGTCAGTGCACATGTGAGTACAGGTACTAGCAGACTCTGAAAAGGCATCAGATCTCCAGGAGCTGAAATTATAGGCTGTCATGGACTTCCTGGTGTGGGTACAGGAACCCAACTTAGGTCCTCTACAAAGCAGTTTGTATACTTCTATTCCTCATCCTAAAATAGCCCATGTTTCTTAATCTCATGTGCAAAATTTTCAATTTACGTATTTAAGAACAGTACAATTCACACTCTGAAACAATTTAGACTTAAATTGTCTGTCCCTATTCTTTCTGCATTCCATTGGCTGCTTGAGGCTAGTTCCATCTGAAAGATTCCCAAATGTCATTGTTTTGCTGGAAGAAGCAAGGGAGAAAGAGATGTCTTAAATTAATTCTTTAGACCATATTTATGCCAGATTTCTTTTCTTTTCATATCCTTTTCTGCCTCCGGTGTTAGTGTGGTCCTTTAAACAAGGCCTGGAGCTATTCATTGCTAAATGATTCACCAATAAAGAATTAATTACATTTCTTACTAAAAAAAATTAATCTGGTTTAAGGAAAAAGAAATTAGAAATTATCTTTTGTAATCTTGTATCACAGGAAACAAACAAAAGCAAGCTTCGTAAACATTTTTTAAATGGGTAAAAATTGCATCGAGCATTTTATTTTTGAAATTTATAATCCTTTAAATATAATTTCATCATTTCCTATCTTTCTGTTCCTCCCTCCAATGATGCACTTTATTTGAAAGATTTCCCCATGTCAAATCACTATGCTTTTAGATAAAACCAAATCTTCCTTTGATTTCTAACAATGATATTTTCTTTGAAATTATTCTACAGGACTATTCTGTATCCTTTAGGCCACATTATTTATTATCAGACCTTCTTGGGACTGAATCCCCCATTTTGGCATGAACCTGCTTATGTTAGTTTAGGAAGAATCTTTTGTTTTCTGAGTCTCATCAAGCTATATTCGGACAGAATCCTCTTAGGTCCCTTGAAACAGAAAGTCTTCACCTGACCTTACCTGTGATGCTTCCTTTCACTTTGCTTCCTTGTATTTAGAATTGAGGCCACCTCTAATCTGAGATCTCTTTTGCCCCATTGAAAAAGTTCCTAAATAGAATCTATTTTGGCATCTTGCTGCCTATCTCTGCTCTTTCTTTGACAATTTTTTTTTTTGAGATTCTCCCTAAACAAAGCAGTTTGGTGGAAATACAGAAAGTTTAAGTGTATATATTCTTAAGTTTAAATGACAAACACTTCTAAGTTTCTACTGAGTTGTTTTCTATTTCAAAACAAGTCCTCTTTTAAAATAATTATATTAATTTTTCTTTTAGATATTCTCTGTTAAAAAGTCAACATATTAGAGGGACACCCATACTCCAACCTGTTTTATATTCTGTATTTGTTTTTGTCTTGTGTTTTAAGCTGAACTCTGGTGAAGCATGGGTAGTTCTTTTCACATGTCTTGTACATATGCTCTGCTAAAGTTCTGTAAATGTATGTAATAGAAGTGTGCCACCAACATTTCAACCCTCTGGACACTTAGCATACATTGATTGTTTACCGAATTGAGCTAGGCAACAATAATTTAAAGTGTCTTGAATCATTACACAATTAAATTTCCTTGAGTTCCATGTCACCCAGAAAAGTCTCTCTGAAGGACCCATTTTAATCTCTTCCGCTGGGACTGATCAAGAAAATAAAAAATAGAAACCTGGAGGAGGGCAGTGTTGATCTGAACTACAGACATTGTTTAAAAGAGAATGCCTGGAAATGGCTACATAGTACAATCGTTCACCCAGACCAGATGCACAATGCCAATTGTTTGCTTCAAAGTTCAGTGCTTTTTATAAAGTCTCATTTCCAGTGAATACATTCTCAAGAGAGTGTGAGGTTATTTCTCTAAAGGATAAGCATGTGGAACGTACTTGATTATGTCAATGAAAGCTGATTTAAACTTTTTAACACAAACAATATCGTTAAAAATCATTAATGTTAAGGTCTATGTAGTGATCAAATCTGAGAGGACCAACAACTCAATTCATAAGCACAACATGGATATCGATCATATTTTGAGATATACCTTAAACATATACTGTGTGCTTGCTGGCTGTAGAGTTTGTGAAGAAAATAATTATGAGTTGATAAGCTGTCTCAGCTTTGCCTTGTGAGCACAATAGGGATTCCCGAGTCCAAAGAAAGCATGTATCACCTACTCATTTTAATTTTAGTCTCATCTTTGGAGTTTAAGGGCTGTATGTAGTAAAGAACACAGCAATGCCATCATTGTGATCTTTTCCCTTTATTCTGCTGGTGTTCTAAAAAGAGCAGCAACATTTTCCCAGTTGTTGCCAATTTCAAATCAGGAACAATTAGAGCAGCATCATTTTAATTCCAGCTTTTCTCAGTACCAGTCTGCTATCCTTTTATTTTTATTTTATGTTTTGAACACAGGTAAAACGAAAGTATAGAGGGAGAACAGACAGAAAAATTTAAGCAGGGAGTGGGAGGGGGATGGAGGAAATGAAAAGATTTGAAGGAATTAATCCATATGAAGACCCGTATGAAGGGCATATAAAAAAGCCACAGGGAAACGAGTTTTAACCCAATTAAGTAACCTAACTGGGGCGATAGCAGAACACAGGTGTTGTGAGAGAAAGTGGAAAATGGTGGGTAGTGGTTTAAATGGTGATGGGAGTGGGGAGGCATGTAATGGGTGAGGAGTGGGTAGGGAATGGACTAACCAAAATAAAAGCTGTAAGATGTAAGAAAAATTCTTATGAAGACTCAGTATCCTTTATATATATATGTGTGTGTGTGTGTGTGTGTGTGTGTGTGTGTGTGTGTGTGTGTGTACATATATGTGTGTGTATTTATGTATATTTACCAATCCGCCAGGGAAAACCACGCTGACTAATGCAATTGTGACACACGTTATGGGTATAGCCAACTACTTTCTGTTTAGATTTTTGACCTACTCAACGGGAAAGAATTCAAACTCCATGCTGCAATACTTGTCTGAACCCCACCACTGGGAAGTCTTCTGCCCTCAGTCCGTAGAATCCTGAGATTGAAGGCATGTGTCACTATGCCTGGCATCAGTTAGAATTCTTGGTTATAATAATAGCTACTGGCTCTGGCTTTGTGTACTTCTGATGTTCTTTCCTGTTCCATAGCCAAAGCATGCCGTACAAAAGGAATGTCTAGAGAATCCATTTCCAGTGAATTGTTAAGTGACAAGCGAGGTTATTCTGGATGATTCTGTGGCAATGCTGGAGCCCAGATAGGAAGAGTTAAAATGATTGTATCCATTGGAAGTAAAATACCCACTCAATCTTTGAAACCAACAGTCGATTACAAGTATATTAGCATAAATTTCTGATTTTAAAAACAGTTGCACAGAAAAAAAAAACTGCATTGGAAAAATATCATAACATGGAATCACAAGATAAAATTTGCCAAATAAAGAGACCAATTTTATATTCCCTAAGGCATAAACATATCTTAAACACAACATCAAAAACAAAACTTTGATTCCTAGCCACAGATTTTTATTTTTAATTTCTCTTTGGACAGCAATTATGTACACACACAAACATATGCACAAGCATGCATACATGTACACACATACCCCCCTCACATACACACTTACTTGAGAGACTTCCCACAAGTCCTGAATATTAGCAAACTTGTCTTTTCAAACTCAGAAGTGGTGATGAGGTGGTGGAGGGTGGGAAGAGACACTGAGAAGCTGATTAGGACTGCTAGCTTATGGAAATGTTTGGCTAGAAATATGCTTGGGTTTCAAATGCAGTAGGTTCCAGTGTGGCATATGTTTTTACTACTTACACAAGTGATACTTTCAGGGTATGTGGAAAATATAGGCAAACGTGAAGAAAAAAATAAGTGTCTGTACATTCTACTACATGTTACTACTTTGGTTCTCTTACTCTTTTTGCAAGTCACTTTTTCTATGCATGTATGTTGTCCAGACACGTGAGGGAAAACAAGCATAGCCTCACATTGTCAGGTAGTCCCTCCTAAGGAACATGTTCTAGAATACCTACCAATTTGGAAGGTAGCTTCAACAATGTTACAACTTTTTATTGTTTTATCTCTTTCCTGGACTTAACCCATTCCTGGCTTAAAAGCGGGGGGGGGGGCGGGGGGACGGGACGGGACTTCTCATAGCAGAAATGCTTCATGGGAAAAGAATGACCACAGTCATACATGAATGGATCGGTGTACACCAGGTGGAATGTCTACTCTTCAGGAACAGGAAGTATACTGAGCCACAACGAAGCTTAGAAGTCAGCTTTCCAGTCATTGCTTAGGGGAAGATATGTGCATCCTTTAGGGTCACCGCTCTAATACTCCAATGCTCGCTACATCGTAGTTATCAGAGAGCTTGATGCCACTGTAAAATGCAGTGTATTTTATTGGGAATGAGTATGTATTAAACTCTTTATGCAATATTTAGACATTGTCAAAAGGCAAAAAGAAAAAGACTGAGTTTTATTGAATAAACGACTCGAGGTCGCAGGAGAGATTTGTGTCTGGAACCCAGATATCCTAACATCAAAATATGTGTTCAGATTTTTCTTATTTCAGGTTTCATGTGTTACTCTTTATAAATAAAGGGAATCTACCAATATAAGAGTAGTTGCTTACAAAATAAATATAACAAATTTAACATAAACTCACAATATCAGTATCCTTGAGGATGTATATTTCAAAAGAAAAAGAAAATTAATATAAATTACTGTCTTTGCTCCTACTACTAAGAGTTTTCAGGTCATTGGGGAACACATTACAATATGTTATGGGATCTCAGTCTTTTCTACTTTGTTTCTTTGCCTACCAATCACTATAAGGTAAAGGACTTGTGCTTAAGCCATGATGTGTTGTCTGGCAGTTGGCCCAAAAGCAATAGAACCAAGAAATCACAAATTAAAATCTCCACAACTGTGGGCCAATATCAATCTTCCAAAGATGTTTACCTAAGATATTTTGTTACATTAATAAAAATCTGCCTAACAGAGGTAGAGGTATCTAATCCGCCCGGGTCTAGCTCCAGGCATTTATTTCCTGTGTCATGGTTTATCTCGCATCCTTTATGACACTTGCATCCCCATCAATCAGACTTTCCTCCAGCACTTTAGCTACCATCTGTTTATCCAATGAATCTTTCCTCCCTGCATAAGAAGTCCAGAGGTCCTTGGCGCATTGTAATTCCTTGAATCATAAAATCAAGGAATCATGATTACACTGTGCCATGAATAAGATATTTAAGATGGGGTACTAAATTTTGTCGCCATAAAATGTTTTTCTATCACCTATATCATAAATAGTACCTTTCATGAAACCAGTGTTTGAGTAACTGAAGAAAACTTTGCAATTAGAGAAGAAAATAATATTTTTCTTACAAAAATAAAGGTATCCTATCCCAACATCATTTTGCTAGAAGGCTCAAGTGTCCCTGAATCCTGAGCTAAAAAATGAAAAGGTATGTCATTTCCACACAACTGTGTACTTCAAGGCTGTGTAGTGGGAAGGACAGGACTGCTGCATTCACCAACATGTCACTGCTACCAAGATTGGAATGAAGTGCCCACTGACTTTTCTTTCTCAAAATAAATAGAATCAAAGCCCAGGCTTTGGAACAAAGACACCAGAGATTTCCAGTTTCCAACTGGAGAGCAGTTGTAAGCTAATTAGTCTTTTTGCTCGGATATCTTTAGAGCAGCTGAGAAATTAAGTATTCATGAAAGGGAAATGTATCAATGATCAGAATTTCCAGTGTTAAAAGTTGTTAGAAACACTAGAATGCTTTACGTGGTGGGAAGGATAATAAAATATTGTATTCTTCTTGGCCCAATACGTTCTGACATACTCATCCACAAACAGTAAGAAAAGAGAAACATGAGGGATGAACTTCTACCTTACTTCAACTGCAGTTTTTTCCCTGTCCTTTTTTCCCTGACAATTGTTCATTAAGTGAGGAAATCTATGGGCATACACAATCATTTGTTCTTTGTGTGATCAAGTGCAGGGGTGGGTCATATACAGGATCTGTCAGAGGAAGTACATATTACAGGTGAACAATTACAAATTTCATGAAGATATAGTAGTTTGCATTCATCCACAGTTGCTGTTGATGAGAGCCACAATTTTCATAGCTGCTTGCTACTAGGTAGGACCGATCCATAAAACGTACCTGTTTTCTTGTTTTTCTAAAAATTTTATTCTGCCTGAGTGCCCAATGATTTGAACATTTTTAAAATTCTGCCCAAGTTTAACACTTAACATATATACAGTATAATTTTATGAGCATCTGCAGTTATTTAGATAATGTTTTATGCTTTTAAATCAATGCAGAGACTTTAGATCTGTGCCAAATTTGCATATGCAATAATGAATTGACTTCATTACTTCTAACAGTTTCATTTTGTAAATGCTCCCAGTGCCCATTCATACTGTTTAAAGCTGCAGCAAGAGAAGCTCTCTATAGATGTAACTAAAAGTAAAAGCAGTTCAGACTAAACTGCCATATGTTTAACTCCTGGTACAGTACCAGCTGACGTCATACACGTCTTAAGTGTACTGCTCTGATGTGAAATGCACTGTTCAGGGATTGCATTCCTACAGACGATTTTATCTAATCCCTATCAGAGGAAGTCAAGATCCGGTGACAGATGGATTCATCGTTTTGATCTGCACAATCTCCGTACTTCTCAATGACGCACAGAAACCGTTCCATGCACACTTAACCTCTCAGTGCTCATAGTTGATTGCAAACAATTGCACAGCTCCTCCAGAACTCTCTCACTCTGAGAGCATAGCGTTTCTAACACATTTTCAGAAAAGCCAAGGCCATTAGAAGATCAACCCCATGCTCTACTGACATCTGAACATGTTTTCATTCTTCTCCTAACTCGGGTTGTGAAAAATGGAATTCTTTTTCTCCAGAATTTTACTCTCTCTGTACATTTTATTTATCACGTAATTTTCTAGCTTTCCATACCATGTTAGAGTAGCATTTGATTGCAGACTCTTAACTTGTAACATGTTATTTCATGCTTTCTCCTGGTCTTCATTCAGCTCTGGGAGCAGCTGATATTAACAAATACAATCAGTTCCAGAGAACAGGGTATCTTCCCAGGAATGTGGGGTTGAAAAGTTTGCTCTTCTGTGACATTCATTTCTTTGGGTAGCTGTGGTAATAGCATCACTCTTCTTCCCATCTGTCCCCTTTCCTCTCATTCCTCTCCTCCTCTGCTTCCTGCATTTCTCTACCCGTTGAGTCTTCCCACATTCCCTTTCTTCTCCTTTGTCTCTTCCTCTGCTTTCTCCTATCTTTATTCTCTCATCTTTTTTTTGTTGTCTATATTGTCTTGCCATCCCTGTTTGCTTTTAATTGCCATGTTAAAAGATATCTAGTGTCTTATCCTAATGGAAACATACTTTTGATTTTATATTTTCAAACTTCTTACTTGAGCACGGCGTCTACGTCACTCCCACTCATTCATCTTTAAGACCTCCCATTTCCAATTCTCACCTTTAAAAATTATTATTAACACATATTGCTCTTATGCTCTTTCTATCCTCTGTACTGTAATATATATATACATATATATATGTGTCTGTGTATGTATACATATGTATGAATGTGTATGTATACATACGTATGAATGTGTGTATATACATATATATGCATGTATGTACATATGTATGGATGTGTGTATATACATTTTTATGAATGTGAATTTGTTTATACATACATATGGACTGTGTGGGCTTGTGTATACATATGTATGAATATGTGTCTATACATAAGTATGAATGTGTGTACACATATGTATGAGTTTATGTGTGTGTGTGTGTGTGTGTGTGTGTGTGTGTGTGTGTGTGTGTGAACTGATTCCATCTAGTGTGCTGGTTTTATGTACATGTGTCTATCCTAGGCTGACCTCTTGAGACTGGACAGTCTATGTGGGAGCTCTTGCCTGAGGAGATTGATACTTCCTTTCTCCACAGCCATTGACTACTTGTAGCTCTTCATCCAGGCTTAGGAATATGTGGAAGTTTCCCTGTCTACCTTGGCATGTCAATTGGTGTTGTCATGTCTTGTTTAGACAGGCATATTGTTGTGATTTTATGGAAACACTTTCCTTGTCATGATTATAGGAAATTATCTAACAACAGCATTCTGGACCTATGGCTCTTACATTCTTTCCATTACATCTACTGCAATTTCCCCTGGACCGTGGGTATGAAAGTTCCATTGCAGATGTATCAACTAGGGAGGGACTTCCCAGTCATTTATTCTCTGCATTTTGAGCAGCTATGGATCTCTGTACTTAAGGCCATCTGTTATGTAAAGAGGCACCTTTAATAAGGGGTGAGACTTATAATATTTGTGGATATAATAAATTTTTAGAATATATTTAGAAACTATACTGGTTTAGGACATAGTAGCAGGAGGTCTACTCTAGGGCTTATGACCCCTCCAGTCAAGGATAGCTGGCAAGTTTTGTAGTACCAACACAAATCCATTCCTATCAAGTGAGTATTCATTTTAATTAGACAGCTGTGGGTCCCCCTTAAGATAAAAGTACTACTGTTGCTCCATTTTCAATATTTTCCTGGTCCCATCATTGGTCCACTAGTTTTACAGCTAAGTAGGACTACCAGTTGCTCTTCTGCTTGGCATCTTGCATCACATCTTCTGATACAATGAGAGCCAAGCCTCAGATAAGAGGCTTCAGGTCAGTTTCAGCTCAAGTTCCTTAAGTCATTTGCCGGAAGTATGTAGTATCTTCAGGAATATGGTCTTACCTTTAACTTCTGAAAGGCAGTCAAGACCATTGTTAGCAACTAGTGTATATATGTAAAATGAGACTCCTATTTTTCTCTGACAAACAATTGAGGAGAGGATTTCCATGATGGGACTTGGGCTTTGTGAGATAATATCATGGCGCGGGGGGGAGGCATCACTACCCCATATGTCATAACTCCATTTAAAACATACACGTGTGTGTGTGTGTGTGTGTGTGTGTGTGTGTGTGTGCGCGCGCACACGCAATATCCTTAATGTTATTTTATCTTTTCCCTCTGCATTACCCTTCCCCCCGTCCCCAGCTGAAGTACCTTCTCATTTTCCTCATTATTCTCTTGAAAACCCCTGGGTCATACCATCTCTTTAGAGCTCCTTCTTCTCCCCTCTTCTCATCATCCCTCCCTACTTGGCTGTCTCCTGGGACACTTCAGGCAGTATACTCAAATCTAGAAAATCAGGATTAGAACCCACAAGTAAGAATGAGCATGTGCTGTCCATTTCCTGGGTCTGGGTCAGTGCAATGTCTTATCAAATATATTTTCAAATATTTGAAAACTCGACTTTATTACTCATTTCTATGGCGTAGCTTACACACTTGCATCACTAAAATTTGTCTATGTATAATTTTAAAAAGCTGTCTTGTAGAATTAGTGGTCTTCTGGGAAAAAAATACATAAAGCAGGTTGCTAAATATTATAGAAGAAAAAGGTTTCTAGTCACCTCTGTTGCTGAAACACCATTTATATAGCACCCATGTTCAATAATTAATTATAGATTTCAAGACTCTTATTATCTCTACTCATTTTTATATTGAGCACATAGTATATATTTTTGTATTTTTCTTTCTCTAGTGAGATGTTTTTATTTTATTTTATTTTTAAATTTTTTTCATTTTGTTTATTTTTTATTTTATTTTATTTTTTTTTGTATTTTTCATTTAAAATAATATGTCCAAGAAACTAAAATTTGAGAATCAAGAATATGCAGAAACCTTAAACTAAACACACACACACACACACACACACACACACACACACACACACACACACACACACATCTTTGTGCTAATGAAATATCTGAATCAGTAATGACATTTCCAACCTAAGACTTCCTTGGAGTCCAAGAAGCTCTGTCTCTGTCTGATAGCCCCTATATTTCAACTAATTCTTGGTAATGGACCTTTTGTGTGTAGAGAGAACATCTACTGCTTTGGAATAGAATGTAATAATCAAGATTGTGATTGTCATGCCTTTCTGGATATAACACAGTTTCTGGTAAGTAAGCTTGTCCTAGTGGAAATTTCTATCTCCCAATGATCTTCTATACTTTCCAATGGCCTTATTTACCTTAGCAGATGACTTGATTGAACTATACACTCTACAAGCAGAATCCTTATGTGATCTCCACATTGCTTCGTTACAAGAAACCTGTCCCATTCTGTTCATGCTTGTGTAAAAAATATTCTTCAGTGCAATATTTCAAACTCATTCTCTTAAACACTTCTATTACCAGCACCAACTCTGGACAGTTTTATATCTATATTGCTAATTACTATTAACCTTTCCTCTTTTCTTTTGTCAACAATATATAACTTCATCCTTATTCTACTGAGCTGAATCTGTCAAAATCATCATTTTCCAAAATTAATTTAAGTGTCATATTTTTCTGCCAATGTCCTCATTGCCTGCCAGCTGAAACTCAAGCTATTTATCAAATATTAATGCTCAGATCACTATTCTTCATTGGGAATTCTCATATTATAGTGGAAATATTGGCATTTGAGTTGAGAAATAATATATCAAAAAGTTTTGTTTTCTCCTTTGATCTAAGTGTGGGGGTAGTTCAACAAGCATACCAGATGTAGATAACTCAAGGACATCTGTTGATTATTTGCTCCATCATTTTGGAAGCTTAAATACCACTCTTGATGGTATTCTTCATCAGATTCACTTAGATTGGATTGGAGTTTTGTATAATTCGAAATCCAACATAAAAAGTTTTCTGCATGGATGATACATATGATTTACATCCCAGTAATGCCAAGTACTATATTCTATGACCCACACAGTCACACAGGCTTGCCAATCATTTTCTGAAAGCATAAAACAGTGCAATGGGTTTATTACTCTGACCCACTCAAAGGGCTATTATTGGAAACTGTTACCAGTTTTGAACTTCTGCAGCAATGGCAATAACTTAGCTATATATTCTTTATACAAATATAAATGCAGAGAATGATCATCTGGCTTTCTGAAATCAGACTACAGTTGAAATCTAGCGCTTCAAATTTCTATCTTCTGATCCTAAATCTCACCTCTGATGAAATGAATAATCCAGAACAAACCTGTCATTGCCTTTGTTCCGAAGCATTTCTCTCAGGCAGAGTTAATGGACTCTTCTGCATCTTCAGCATCCTATTAAGACATGCTCAGCATGTCTGGAATGCCAATGATGACCTTGTATTTTAATTAGCTGCTTGCATGTCATTCGCCCAGACTAGACTTTAAATGCCTAAAGTATAGTACTGTATCCTTTACATATCTTTGTGTTCAACATACAGGCAGGATAGAGCTGTAACACAGCTCAGGAGGTATGCAGTTCCCGTTTAATAAAAAAAAAAAAAAACTGTATTATTGATGTTACTGATTACATTTTTAAATGACCTTTCCATCTCCCATTGTATGTTTTCTCTATTCTATTATGCATCTAAGCACATCTTGTGCCTATAGATGGGTTCTGCAGTATTTAAAGCTCTTTCTGAAGCATTTGATATTCATAACCTCACTAGGAAGCAGACAGAGCTGATATCATTTGTCTCAGTTTAGAGATGAGGGCACTGGCATTTAGAAGAAAGAAAACAAAGCTATGATGACATAAAACAAGACCTTAACCCAGATATTCCGGCCACTGAAAGAGCAAATGTGATGGACTCTAGCTTGTATCCATCTACCACAAATAGGCAAGAGAAAATTAAGATTCTATTATGAAGTCAATCTCAATAAAGAAAGAAATACAAAATAACATGGGGTGGATCGCTGTGGATAATATTCAATTTATGAATAATGGAGACTGTTCTGAGGTATGTTTTTAGAATTGGTTGAGTGATCAGTTGAAGATGTTCAGATAGCAGGAGCCCCAAAGGATACGAATATGAAGCCAAGGAGAACAGCAAGAAGATTTTTAAGGCCACTATACTGTTTAGCTTATTCTATAAACTTGTCCAAGCCTAAAGGATTTTCCCCAAACTGAACAGTTCCTTCTCAGGTTCTCTCAACCAGAATACTTCTTATAAAGTCCATAACTATCTGCAAATCCACTGTTCTTATACTTGGATTAGTTGAAGATCCTTGGGCATACTGAACTACGTTGGAAGTCTGAGTATCTAACTTAGCAAAAGCAACAACTTTGCTGATCCCCCATATTTCCTTTCTCAGAAGACTTGCCCTCTTATGAGCAGTTGCTCCAGAATTCTGTCCTCCTGTCTGCTTCTTCCTGTTAGGCTAGATTTCATCCTTTCCAGGTGCCTCTGTCCTCGTTGACAAGTATATTGATTTCTGCCCTGCTCTCTCTGGCTTCCCAGGCCATTCACCTACGTTTCTCGTTTTTTTATCTCTGGGTGATCTTAACCTCTACTTGGGCACGTATTTCTACAGTCTCATGAGACTTCTGATCAGCAACGTAGAGAGCTTCATCCAGTCTGGCAAATTTTTGTTTATGTGAACTGTCTGACAGTTTTTCTAAGGGAACTCTATGACTCTGCATTTTCTCAGTTGGAAACAAACAAACAAACAAAACAAAGGAGGAATCTTCTTTTACTCTTGTTACTCCTGGACAGTTGACTTCAGACTCAGATAACACATCACAAGTACAGGGGGAGGAGGCAGTCCAGGGGAGTTTCTTACTAATAATGAGTCTTGGGGCCTCTTTGGGTCTTTCAGGATTTCTAAATAAACCTCTGTTAGGTCCAGAGTTGAATGCCACTCCTTCTGAGATGGTGTCTATGAGATACCAAGCAGAATCCAACTTATCCGCTGTTCAAGGCAGCATGGCTCCAGTGATGTTCTGCAGTAGGGATTTCTCTAAGGATGGCCTTGTCTTTTTTGGTCACTTCTTTGATCACTTTCTCACTGGGTCTTTTTGTGTTCAGATCCTCTGCATTACGACCTTCTTGTGAACCAGGTCAGTGTATTTGCTCCAAGTGGTCCTATTCTCTTACTGTCCTTGCCAAGCAGTTGCATCATATTTAAATGTAGCTCTGTGAGGATCTACCCAAATGGCCTTACATTCCACATGCTTTTCTTTTGCCCACACCCAGTGGATACTGAGTCCATGAGTTTCTGGAAAAGCATTTCCATGTCACAAGTACTCTAACAGGCCAAGTACCCAGACTTTCTGGTTCCTCCACAAGGAATGCACTTTTTCGAGAGACAAGTAAAGTTGGTACGGAAACAGCAGAGGAGGCACAGGTAAAATGCTGATGAGCGCCATCAGCAAGAGACAGCATTGCAGGGTGGGTCTTTCCCACCATAAGGAACTGAAAGCTCACAGCACAGGAGCTCTAATGGCAGGACTGTCTGAACAGGACTATGCCGGCCACACCCAGCAGCAGAAACTAGGGAAGGAGAGGCAACAGCAACTCCCCTAAACAAAGAAATTCTTTAAAGTTATGAGCTCTACAGGGGAGGGTTTTCTGAGCTCATCAGATTAATGAAAAGCAATTAATTATAAAAAGCACAGGGACAAATAGCCAAATGAATGGAAACACATGAACTATGGACCAATAGAGGAGCCCCCAACTGGATCAGGCCCTCTGGATAAGTGAGACAGTTGATTAGCTTGAACTGTTTGGGAGGCATCCAGACAGTGGGACCAGGTCCTGTGCTCATTGCATGGGTTGGCTCTTTGAAACCTGGGGCTTATGCAGGGACACTTTGCTCAGCCTGGGAGGAGGGGACTGGACCTGTCTGGACTGAGTCTACCAGGTTGATCTCAGTCCCCAGGGAGTCTTTGCCCTGGAGGAGATGGGAATGGGGAGTGGACTGGGGGGAAGGGGGGGGGAGAGGACAAGGGAATCCGTGGCTGATATGTAAAATTAAATTAAATTATAAAATAAAAAATTATAAAAAAAAGAATAATTATGCCGGGCAGTGGTGGCGGTGGCGCATGCCTTTAATCCCAGCACTCGGGAGGCAGAGCCAGGTGGATCTCTGTGAGTTCGAGGCCAGCCTGGTCTCCAAAGCGAGTTCCAGGAGAGGCGCAAAGCTACACAGAGAAACCCTGTCTCGAAAAACCAAAAAAAAAAAAAAAAAAGAATAATTAACATGAGACCTCAATTTAGGAAGCTAATTCTACTGTCTCAGCCTACCTTGTGGCTGTTACATGCTAAGAGTTTAGCAGCTTTGGGAAGGTACTAGGCAGGATATAAGGTGTGGTTGTTTGAATGAAAATGGCCCCCATAGGCTCATAGGAAGTGGCACTACTAGGAGGTGTGGCCTTATTGGAGGAAATGTGTCACTGGGCATGGGCTTTGGGATTTAAAATCCTTAAGCCAAACCCGGTGTCACTCTCTCTGTGGCTTGAGGATCCTGATGTAGAACTCTTAGCTACCTCTCCAGCACCATATCTGCCTTTGGGCTACTGTGCTTCCTGCTCCGATGATGACAATGGACTAAACCTCTGATCTTGTAAGCCAGCCCCAAGCAAATGCTTTTTAGTTGTTGTTAAGAGTTGCTGTGGTCATTGTGTCTCTTTACAGCAATAAAAACTCCAACTAAGACATAAGATGTGGCTGATCCTTTCTATAGGGGTAGCCTCTGTGATCTAGCAGCAACATAGGCAGGTGCATTTGTACTGAACTCAAAAGTTCAAATACATCACTTCTTCTGCTTAATGCTATGCCTGAGAGTGATGTTTTAACCTCGGTTCAGGGAATGTATTATTTCCTAAAGTCAAGTGCTTTGTGTATTTGTGGGGTGGAAGGAGGTGGAGCAGTGTTCCCTTGTGGTGGAACTTGCCACCAATTGCCATTACCATGGGGCTTAGACAGCTTCTCACTCAGAAATGCCCTGTGTAACCCTGAGTTAGAATGCGAGAAACAATAAATGCACTAAACGCTGCAAGAGAGAGTGGAGATCATCCTCAGAGACCCCATGGACTAACTTGATTCTTAAATAGCTGAGGCTCTGTGGCTGCAAATAAGGTAACTTGACCTAATTAGTTTATTTAAAAATTCCCAGTCGGGTGCACGATTTACTTTGTGGCAAACCATCAATCAAAAAGACTTAATGTCTTCTCCAGAAACATCTGGCTCTCAGTGTTCTCCCAGAATACCCTGTCATCAAGTCTAAGAAGAGTGAGCTTTCTTATAAAAATCTGCCCTTCCCTGGCTACCATTTCCAAAGGTACCTATCCCACATCCCATATTGGACAGCATCCTGGCAGAGTTTGCCCTTAGCTAGTCTACAAAAAAAATGTCTCTGCCGCTGTCCTAATGGCTTACGATTTTTATCAGTGACAAAAGTCAAAATAATAAACGTTATTAATTTATCTTATTTCTCTGATGAATAAAATTCTTATTTAAAATAGATTTTATCTTTTTTTTTTTTAGTTTTATGTATTTACACACAAACAGTAAAATCCTTCCATTTATATAAAGAACATGAGTTTGGAAACTGTATACATAAGGCTATAACAAATATCCAGCATAGTTTTAGCGGGGCCAACGTAAGCAGCTTATGAGTTCTAAGCCATCCCCAGCTGCGGAGCAGATTAAGAGTCTCCTCTAAGCTGCACAGAGAAAGGGACAGAGGTGTAATTCAGCTGGAGAACACTTGTCTCAAATGACATGAGAATGGTCCTGAACACTGGAAAAACTGTATGCTAGTATATATGTGCATACATGATTATATATACTTCTATATCCTTACTGGGTAGCCTTGGCTACCACTAGTAAGTTCCTTGCTAGTAGACTTTTGTCTTTGTTAGTATTTCACATAAATTGTGTGTGTGTGTATATATATGCTTGTTGCGGACTGTATTGTTTCTTTTCCATTATTGATCGATAAATGAAATAATATGGACCCTATTGCTGTTCCTAAATTTGTTTCTCCAAAACCCTCTAGTATTCATTAGCTGAAAAGTCTGCTGCCACCCACTTTAACTCATTAAACTATATTGTTTCAAAAATAGCAAAGTAGATTTATTTAGCCCTTTAGGGTTTGGGGGATTTCCATCATCTGTGTAGCACATATAGCTACTGGCTATTAAGGAAGTAGAATGTTCTAGAGATGAGACAGACCCCAAGGAGATCACTCATGTTGACTACCAGGTTTGTTGTGCTACTGTTTAGTGGCATCATCTGTCCCCTCTCTTTCTGAACCCTCCCTTCTCTGGAAGTCTCCCTTGTGAATAGAGGTCTCCTCACTCAAGCCCTCAGGATAGTCTCAGACTATAAAGAACTGCTCTTTTCATGCAGCCTATCCACGCACTAACACATCGGTGAGAGGGTCATGTGTAATGTCACACTATCTTGGGAACTCTGGAATCAGAAATCCTACAGAAAATGCCACTCCAGGGGAGAAAGTGGACGACCCCAGGTGCCCTGACCCCCAGCAACACCAGAAAGACTCATTTCCAAAGAGAGGCTCTAATCTGCCAGTTCTGGTAACTGAATCAGCCTATTTGGATTTCCTGGCCTTTGTTTCATATATAATTTGTAAAATTATTGTAGGTGAGGTAAAGACCAATGGAGAATTCCTCACTCCCAAGGCATGGTCAATCTACTAATAATTCACACACACACACACACACACACACACACACACACACACACACACATTCTTTTTTTTTTTTCATAATACAGGCTGCATTTGGATCCAGAACCAGACCTTAGAATCTGAATCTCTAATAACAATATTGTTTTCCTTGATAAATCCCAAAGCCTTCAGATGCAAAGTAGTTTTCCCCCTGCAGAAACTGACCAGTTGATGGACATTTGAATTGATTCTAATTTTGTCTGTTTTTCACAATGTCACTTTTAACACATGCCTCTAAGTCTCTGTGGGCAGATGCTTTCATTGCATTTGGGAAACTACTGTGCCTGAGTCATACAAAAAGTTATGAGACTGCCTTCTAAAGAAGCAACATAATTTTTTTTTAACTATATTTTTAAATGAAAGTATTCATATCATCTCACTCATTTCCTTTCCTTTATTCAATCCTTTAAATTTCCAACTCCTACAATGTGGCCCCATCTCTGTCTCAAATTGATTTCCTCTTTTTCTTTGATTATTACTGTTATACACACACACATACACTCACAGATTGTTGAATCCACGTTTCATGTTTTTGTATATGTGACTTCAGAACCTCAACACTTGTGTTTTAGCCAGAGTGCTAGCTTAATTTTATGTCAACTTGATACAAGCTAGTCATTAGGAAGGGGAAATCTCAATAGAAAAAATGTTTTCATTGGATTTACCTATAGGCAAACCTGTGGGACATTTTCTTTTTTTTTTAATTTTCATTATTAAGAAACTCTATTCAATTTACATACCAATCACAGATCCCTCCTCTCCCTCTTTGCCCCCAACCCACCACCCATTCCCAACTCCTCCAAGTCAAGGTCTTCCATGGGGAAGCAGCAGCGCCTGGTACATTCAGTCAAGACAGTTGTTTAGTTTGAACTGTTTGGGCGCCTCCCAGGTAGGGAGATCAGAATCCTTCCCTGGTGCATGAGCAGGTATTTTTAGAGCCCAGTGCCTAAGGTGTGACACCTCATGCAGCCTGTGGGACATTTTCTTGATGAATGATTCATGTAAGACGGTCCAGGTCACTCTGGGCAGATGGTCTGGATTGTTTTAGAAAGCAAGCTGAGCAAGCCATAGGGGGTAAGCCAGTAAGTAGCATGCCTCCATGACCTGGACCGTCTTGCATGAATCATTCCTTTAGTTCCTGTCCTGACTTCCCTGGATGGTGAACTACAAGCCATAACGTGAAATAAACCCTTCCCACCTACCCAACTTCTTTTGGTAATTTTTGATTATTATACCAATAAAAACCCTGAAGCAGAAGTTGGTACTGGGTTTATAGTGTTTTTGTGACAGACCTAACAATATACTTTTGGGGAGATTGTGGAGTTATTTGAACTTTGGGCCAGAAAAGTCATTATGTCCTAAGAAAACAGTGAGCTTTTTTTTTTTGTGTGAACTTGGAAGACAAGAATTTTGAGAACAGTGCAGATGATGGAGGGTGGGCTTGCGACATTGCGGGGGGAAATTTGAGAGACTCTTGAAGACTATGTTGGGACTATTCAATATTTTAAATTAAGATAAAAGAAAGTGAAAATTTAGCTTTACCAGGACAATTAATGCGGGGTAGCTACAGATGAAGCATTAGCTTCGATTAAGAAGAGACCAGCGTCATTGAAGTGATTTCACATCTGGAAGTTGTTTTCAGAGAATCGACATACAGAACCTATGGCCAGAGAGGGCAACGTCTCTACTGGCAGCCAAACTTGGTAGTGTGTAAGAGTCTTGCTGGTGGTACTGGATCAGAAAGCCTGAAGGGATAATGGAGAGCAGCTGACACTAGACCCCATGTGAGGTTAGGAGAGGTGAACTTGGATCTGCAATTGCAGTAGAAGCTCCAGGATTGAAGGGTCATGGAGAAAAGTCGAGGTTTGGTACTAGATGCCAGAGCCAGAGTCCCAGAAGGCACAGGCCAGTTGTGTGTGTGTGATATTCCAGCATTTTGGAGATGCCGGTACCATTGCATAACAACCAAGGACAGCAGCACATATGAATTAGATCCAACCGGAGTCTAGCAGACAAGTTGCATATTTTGCAAAAAGTAGAGGTGTGAAAGTGGCCAAGGCCCCGTGGAGTCCAGAAGATGGTGAGTGAAACCCAGATGCCTGACACTGAGAGTTTTACATGTTCCTGCTTTTATTTTGCTCTGATTTTATTTGACCATGCCCTCATTCTTCTCTCTTGGAATAACAAAATATTTAAATTATTTTTTTATTTTACAAGAACCCACCGTCATGACACCTCGAATACTCCATAGGAACATTGAACTTTTAGCGAGACTTCAGATAGTTTGTAGAAACTGAACTTTTAAAGTGCCTAAAAAATTGCCTTCTTGTGGGGGGGAATGGGGCAGTTGGGGGGGGGGGCTGGGGGATAGGAGGAGGGAAGAGGGGGATCTTTGGTGTGTAAAATGAATAAAAAAGATTTTCTTAATAAAAAATCAGAAAAAATTTAGACTCTTGGACTTTTAAAAGTTGGAATGATTTATATTGTGACATTTATATAAACATGCCATCTTAGGGGCAAATGATCACTTGCCAATTTGCCAGACAAATACATCACACACACACACACACACACACACACACACACACACACACACACACCACTATTTAGAAGGCACAGGGTAGGATTTGTTTCAGCTCTTTAATTCTGGAAGCTTCTGTAACAAATTTTTCCGAGAACAAACACTGTATATATTAACCTCTTATATAATATTTAATAAATTGTTTTGCTATTTTGTTAGCTGTGACAAATACTATAATAAACTTTTCATGTTTTTGTCCAATCAACTAACTGTTATTTTTAAACCTAGTTTTCCAATGGATTATAACTCTTTTCTTCCCTAAAGATTTCAAAGAGGTTGTTAAATATGAAGAAGACAGGTTTAAAGTCTGTGTTGAACAAATGGATTGAAAAAGTTGGGGAAATGCACTGTGGGGAGAGGAAGGCAGAAAATTAAGAGTTTGATTTTTGACATGTTGAATTTGAGATACCAGTGAGACATTCAAAGTAGATGTAAATTAGGCTGTTGGAAGTTCCAGTTTGGAACTCAGAGGAGAGAAGTGGGTTGATGGTATAAATTTGGTCGTCATTAGCATAGGGATGGTAATTAGAGTACTGGGAAAGGATGAGGTAATGTAGGAGGAAAAGGTAGAAGGCAAAAGCAACCAGGGCTGTTCCCTAGAACTCAGATACTCAGAGTGGGCTGGGTGGTGCTTCTCTGAGAGGCGGGAGTGGGCAAGTCCCTGATGTACCCCATCTGACAGGCATGGCCTAGGCCTGGTGGATTCTCTAGGTTAGTTGATTCTGAAAAGAGGAAACCACATTAGGGGCTTCTTAAGTTAGGTTTTAAGCAGAATGATGTCTGATGACATACCTTACAGCCTTTGTCACTTTGAGCATGAATGTGGCATGCTGAGTCATTCTAAAGGATGACTGCTGCTAAAGACATGTATTACCACCCTGACAGACTTCTTTGTCAGCACTAGCTGTTCTGTGTTTGAGGAACAAGACCCATACCCCAAACAGTGACCCTATAGACCTAGACTCCTTGTCGTGTACAAATACACACAAATATTCACACACATGTGTACGTGTGTGTTCTTTGCTTTCTGTAGTCTAAAAAACTTTTACTGAAAGACAGCCTGTTAACCATCTGTTTGAAAAGGACCAGGTAAAGCAAGGATAAGTTTTTGAAGCAAGAACAAAGGTTTATTCAAAATCTTAGTAAAGTGAGCTGGAGGATTATTGTCTGGAGATGCTCCCCTTTGTTCAACCTATGTTTCCAGCTGATGTTAACCTTAGGTATGGAGGAAAGGTAGGTCTTGGGTCAGGAAAGAATTGATAACTGGAGGCTGGGCCATCTAGAATGGAATCTTAGCACTGGTACTTGATGATCTGTTGGCCATGGTGCCTCTGAGTCCTGTGAATATCTCAGTTACTCTTGGTTTTCCAGTTTTAAAGGAGATAAGGAGAACAGTGCCATTTGAGGTAAATTAACCTTGTATGAGACAAATGTCACATAAACGACTGCCGTGTCTCCTTATAGTGTTGAGAAGAAACAATATGACCCAATGGCTCAAGTGACAAAGGAAACACATACCATGGAAAGATGAGATGCCAAGTCTTTTCACCTTGTTTTTGTCGTGCATCAGAAATCTGCCTGCCACATGGCTTTTAAGACCCTGAAAATTATTCTAGGCAAGTATTTTATTATAACCCAAACATCAAAGATGTTATTTCTGTCAAAGCTGATATGAGGCTAATATACTGCTCATCTTCCTGTCTGAAAATCTATCTATTTATATCTTTAAATCATTTCTTTCTACCTATCTGTCTGTTTGCCTATCTATCTATCTATCTATCTATCTATCTATCTATCTATTTTTCTAATCTATCACCTATCTATATATCATCTATCTACTGTCTATTCTTATCTATTTTATATACTTAACTACCATCAACCTATCAATCTATCATCTATCTATGTACCTATTATTTATCCACATATTTATCTATCATATATATGATCAATATACAAAATCATTGATCAACCCTCTATTATCTGTTATTTAAATACCTATCTTTCTGTCATCTATCTATTTATCTGGCTATTTGGGATAAATTTCAGATTTTCAAATGATCAGCTAGCACATTAGCACTGAACTATGCCCATAGTCCAAATTAATGATTTTTGAAGGCAAATAAATGAAAGAGTGTAATGCTAGAACATTTACTTAAGGGTTACTTTGGCTATACTCTTAGGTTGCCTACTCTCTGCAGATAACAAATATAAAGACTGAGAAATTAAACTCAAAGTCTAAAGCCAAATAACAGCAGAACACTTGAAGGGCTGGGAGAGTGCTTGAAGCCAAGAAGAGTCTACAGAAAAGTAGAAATGTGGAGGAAAGGAAATAGCATAAAAGGTAAAATTTGCATATTTCTTCTAATTTTAGTCTATCAGAGGAAATCACTGTTCTCCAAAATTAGATAAACTTTACCAAGCCCAAGTTCTTTCCAGTTAACTAATGAAGTAAGTTCAGGACAACCACTTCTGTTTGGAAGTGAGAGTCTCAAAGAACCTAAAGAGGACGGACTTGAATTGTGTGTGTAAATTCTTTCCAGTATTTTGACTGAGCCCTGAATCATACATACATACATGAAGCTGACTGAAATCAGTTCAGTTTAGGAGGAGACTGGAGAGAAGGAAGAAATGAACTGAGATTGTGACTACCCCAGGATCTTGAGTTGGCCACTGGCATGTGGTCAGGTTGATTTTCTGCTTAAAAATTAACCCAAAATATAAGTTATATTGGAGAAATACAAAAAGATCTAGAATTTCTACTTCAAGAAAGCCAAATGCCCAGTATATAAAGCAGAATTACTGATGAATTAACATCTCGGAAAGAAAAAATTCATTCTGAAGAAATATGACCACCCAGGGAGATAACCTCAGCAAGCTAGATGTTAAAGATCTAGATATTAAATGATTGGATGAGGATTTCAAGTCATTGTTGATGAATAGCACACTTCTCACTCCAAACGAAATAAATTTTTATTCTGAGATGAATGCAAGGGACCATGGCCAGGGAACAGAAATTTAGTTGCCTCAAATGACATGTTCCACATTGAAAGTAGTCACATAAACTTTATAAGCACAGAACAAACGTTAGTATTAAGTCAGTACATTTTCTAAACACAATGGGTTGGGGCATCAGATAGACAAATGATAGGAAAGCAGGTATGCTATAATCTCAGATACTGGCTAATGATAGTCTTATCTTTTCAGTTGGTGAAAGTTAATGGTATCCTAAATTAAAACATTCTAAATGTTTTTTTTTTATATAGACAAAGGAGGTGAGGTAAGACACAGGGATTGTTGATATATTTATAACACTGAAATAAGTGTGGGTTTTAATCTGCAGCATTCCAACTTCTTTAGGAGTTGGTTTAATACTATATCCCATTAACAAATTAGCAGCTAGCCTTGAACAAGGTGAGCTAGTTCCTGGCTCACCTGGTACCCAGTCTTTCTAGTGGAGTGAGTATCATATCCAACCATACAGCTCTTGATTACAGCACCAGTGGGACACGTCTTGCCAGGAAAGTCTTTATTAATAGTTTGAAGAATTCACAGGTGGATAAAATTGATAATTACTTTCCCTCAGTTCAATGGCAGCTTGATTGTTCAATGTTGTATGACTTAAGTACGGACCTTCAGCAGTGGAGTCTTATCATCAAGATCTAGACGGTCGTCGGGAATAAGAGCGACAGCCTATAATCTGAGGCACCTATGGGAGGGATCTCACTAGCCAACAATGCCAATAGAAGTAACCCATCTCTAACACTGGGCTTCCTGTTTGTTAGCCTGTTGTGTATAATAGGGGCATTCTTGCCCCACTCTATGGTAATATATATATATATATATATATATATATGTATTTTAAGAAGGTCCTGAGGCAGCGGTTTTCATATAACCTTTTCAGAAGTTAGTAATATCTCTCCTTGACTTCCTTCCTCTACCTACCCTCTTACCCCATCTCATTTAATCCTTCTTGTTTTTTTTATCCCTTTCCACTTTAAGTCACTCTGCTCCATTGTCCATCTCCTTAAGCCCCTCTCCCTTACTAGTCTCCTGGCCTCTGTGTGTATTCCAAAGGAGACATAGTTGTCTAAAGATCCAGCTATTAAGGAAACAAGAATTTGTGAAATATGCCTGTAAATGGACAGATCTGGAAACAATTCATTCTGAGTGAGGCAACTTGTAACTCAGTCCCCAATGGACAGGTGTCACATGTGTTCATTTACTTGTGCATGTTAGTTATAAAATTTTAGATATGTGTGTGCCATTAGGAACACCCATAGAGACCTTTCCTAAGACAAAATTCTCTACAAATTTGATTCAACAGAAGGTGTTTGTTACTTTAGGATTTTTTTTTATCATGGGCTGTGATGTTTAGATCCACTTGACATTCCAATACAAAAACATTCCCACAAAAAAAATCCCAGTGAAAGTGCAGTTTTCATTGATTCAGCTGTACCAGCCATCATGTGGCCAAGTCACCTCGCAGTAGTAGGACATGTTATTACAGAGATATAATCATGTTGCAAAGGAAGTGTATAAGGTAACTCTATGACAGCAGAGCAGGTAGTGAACTGCAACTGTGGTGAGGAGAAAGTCCTTTACCAGTGCTCACAGAACATTGCAAGGGTCAAGCTCACAGTGTTCCTTAGCTGCCTGCAGTTCTTTGCATAGGTTGAGGCCTCATTGGCTTTCTACTGTCCACTTTGGCATCGTTGTCCTTATTCAGCTCCCGTTTAGGCTTTCCTGTTAGTAACACTTTATGGGTGTAGCTTCTGACATTTCTAAGAGACACAGTCTCAGAGTATGTTTCATGACCCTTTGATCTTCAAATCCTTCTTCTGCCTTTTCTGCAATGATCCCTGAGCCTTAAGTGTGGGAGATTTTTGTAGATGTACCCTTTGGGGTTAGATTTCACAACTCTGTATTTTGATTGGGTGTGATTTTTCATCATCCCTGAAAGCATATATGCAAACAGAATTATACAAGCTTAGCAGGCTGTATTTAGGAATGTATGCGTGTATACACATATACTTATTTATATATCAACAATCAATAAAAAAATAGAGATTGTGAATTTGAAAGAGACCAAGAAGGGATATATGGTAGGATTTAGGGAGAAGAAAGGAAAAGAGAATTATATAATTGTGTTATAATCTCAAACATGAAAGAAACAACTTAAAAATGGTTAAAAATATTTTAATGTGATACATTAGATCTGGATGTAGCTTCAGTTTGGTAAAAGCCTAGACACCTCAGTAGTACATTTATCTACAGATTCTCAAACACTTTCCTTTTGTTATATCCTCTCATCCCTACTTCATTGACACATCTAGCCCCGCCCCCTTAAATTAGATTCACTTCATTACATTTCAGTTAAGGTCAACTTTGACACGCTGAGCCTCACTTAATTTGCAATATGTAGTGCTAATGATTACTTTCCATTTATATCATTTTATTAAAACACTGGAAGACACAAATACAAAAACTGTACCTTGATCTTATAGGGTTGCCCTTTCATGTTTAAGACCCAAGATCCTGTCTGTATTCACCTGAGTGGTCTTACAACTTGGAATTGCCTTCACTGCACAGTATTTTACATTACATTCAATATTAATAGCTAAAGCTGAATCACTCTCTGATGTATAGACTAAAAAGTATTGATTGCATTCTCAGTAGAGTGAATAAGATAGGTCCATGTCAGTCCTTAAGATACTTATATTATGGTGTAGGCTTACTAAAAGGTGTCTTTCATTTGTTGATGAATGTGCAACATCAGCTATTTAAATGAAACATTGCAAGTCAGTGACAACATTATACTGATGGAAGACTTTTATCTTTTATACCATCCCTTATAGATCAAGACAGCCACCATTTAGACAATCCAACTTCTCAGTATGACACACACTGAAATTCTTCAGTCTCAAAATTAGAAAATACTAGTCGATCATTTTGTCAAGGTTTGACTGGGAAATGTCAGTATCAGGTGTTTGAATACAGCTACCTCCTTCAGCACAGTTTGAGAAAACTGTGGAACCTTCCAGAGGTAGAACGTCACTAGAGGAGTTAGGCAATTGGCATGCACACTGAGGTGTCATAGCAGGCCCTAATTCCCTCTTCTCCATTTTCTGTGTATAGATGAAAGGTGACCAGCCAGCCTCCTGTCCTTGCCACCATGCTTTCCCTCCATTTAGTCACATCTTCCCTGTCATGATGGACTGTGTCCTTCTGGAGCAGTAAGCCAAAATAAACTCTTCTTCCCTTATGTTACTTTTGTCAGGATATTTTATCATAGCAACACAACAGAACTAAGGTTCACTAACCCTAGTTAAAACAGATAAAAGATAAAAAGGAAATATAAAATCAGCTCCCTCTGTTCTTTTATTCCAGTGGCATACTTTCAAAGATTAAAATTACACAAAATATACAAGTGTAACATGTGTTTAAAACTTTCTATTGCTAATAAAGAATTAATTCCTAATTCTGGGTCCAAGAGTTAACTGAAGCTGGAGAAAAGCCTAGCCTCTTTGTCTTCATTTCATATCTGGCTCCTTTACTTTGGGCTAGACTACTGCTGAACCTTCTATGTAGACATGCTAATTACTCAAGGAATGGCTAGCCAAATACTGGAGACACATAAACTAATTTACTGGACCCCCTCCCACATACATGCAAACAGAGAAGGCTTAAGGTGTGAAAATTAGAGTAACCAAGCCACAGTACTCTCAGCTTTTATTGTGTCCTGATCCACATCTCTGAAAGGCCATAAAATCTTCCACTCATTCTCATAAACCATCAGTCACCTTGGATCCCAAGATCCAAGAAAACCGAGCAGACCTGCCTGGGTCACATGGCTCAATATCCCATCAAGATCTTGATACTGCCATATCAAGTAATAAAGACCTCTTCAAACCCTTTGTCGAGCCAAAACTGGAAAAAAAAATGGTCAACTGGATTACACCTTGAACAAGACTGCCTAATTATGTTTTGCTCTGGCACAATGATTTTTTTTTTTACTTAAAGTTCAGATGGTGACCTAAAGACATAGCTGGAGTCACTGAACCTCTTTATCTTACCGACATGTCCAAGTAGATTAAATCTCCTTTATCTGCCTTTCATCATTAACTATCTTCTAAATTGAGGCATTGAGACAGGTGACCCAGCTAGATCTGCTAGGTTTTCTTGAGCTGGGCTTTTGCCCTGAAACTTCCATAACAGAGACAACCACTTTATTTCTATTCAAATCCTGTCTTTAACACTTTTGAAGCATTCTGTAGAGTATCCTTTGGAATATTTGGCTACTTTTTATTTTTCCTAAAAAAAACTTACATTATGTGGAGCATTCTGAAATGTAAATAATAGGATTGTATATGTCATAGGGAGTCAAGCTCTTGGCAAATGTAATTGAGAGATCTACCATTATATCTCTGAACACAGCGAAGTCATCATTACAATAGCATCTCCAGCCTTGCCCCGGAAGTGGAGTTTTAGTATGCACAGAATTCTGTAGGAAACATTCCAGCTTAGGTAAGGGATCAATATGACATCTGGAGCCCACTTGCAAAACCTTTATCACTCAAGACTGTATGGAAATACTTGTGATTTTGTATGTGAGAAGAATCTCCATTTCTTCTTCTCCCTTCTAAACTTTCATTCAGCTGTGTCAGATAGTGTTCAGGAATGTTCAGGGTTTTCTTTTATTTTCAAGTTTATATCAACCATGAATTCTGCTTACCTCTGTACCAATAATTGCTTTCATTTAAAACATCAGAACAGATTTTTTTCAACAATGATAAAGGCTATCCTGTATTACACATGTACTTCATTCTTTAATATCTATCTCACCTAGCTTTGGTAGGCAATAGTCTTGGTTAAGATAACCTAATGTATGTGATACTAGATTTTAGAGATGATAGCAAGAACTTTGAAATATCAGGCGCTATACTTAATATTCCACTTGGGCCACAAAACTATGGAAAATCTAATGCCGAGCCAAATATGCAGTTCTCACCAAAATAACTTAGGTTGTTTGCTTCAAGAAATTCAATAATTCAGATTCACATATACATGGATATATGTACATCTATATATATGACGTTGTGAGTTGTGTATCTATATAGATATCTATATAGATCTACATGGAACTAGATCTCTCTATAGATATAGATATAACAAAGTTGTGTTACAGAAAAGAAAGTTTGATGAACAAAGACAGTTATAAAGCACTAGGTAACAGGTTTCTTTATTCCCTCAAATTCTCCAATCTGATAAATTTATCATTGTTTATTCATGTATACAGTTGAATATCACCCAAGACTAAAAATAATCATAGTTTTATTGCCACACAACTGAGATACATTTGGAGTAGCTCAGTTTTAGCCCTGTGGTGAAAGGAGAGAAGAGAAATAGTTTCATTGTCTGACATGCTAACATTAACTCCAACCTGTCAGGACTCTAGAGCTATGTTTCAACAATAAATCAGACTATGGAGATTATTGACGTCTCTTATGAGGTTCATGAATCTGACCTTTGGAAAGAGAATAGTGCATGGATCCTAGCTCACTACCCGACCCTAAGTAGTAGCTGGGGTATTTATTGTTTATGGTATACAAACATGAATGCACATTCACAAAGTATAGACATCCCAACAGAGTGAGTCACTCTGATTTCCTGATTATTGCAGTAGAAACCAAAAGTGTATTTCATTGAAAACCATCTTAAAGGATTCTAAGAGTTTATGACAATCGGTACCTTCAACAAAGTGGTGTGACTACTTTGTGTAGCCACCCTCTCACTTGCTTCTGTAAAGAGATCCCCTTCCTGTTCATTAAAAGAACATTCCTTCTCTACCAATCCAGGCATTTAAAAGACACTCTGTGCTCTTGGTTTCTGTTTGATTTGAAAGAGACCCTTGACTTTCACTTCTCAACATAATGCTGAACACCACAGACCAATGACCAGAGGGAATGTTTCAATCTAGTTAGCATCCAGAGTGATTAGGCAGGGATCTTCCTTACTGACTTGCCGAGAGAATCTGGTGTGATGTTGCATCTGATAATAAATTATGCTGACCTTACTGCCAGCAGAAATCCTTTCCTAGAATTAGTATGCTACCAAATGGTGATTGGTTTTTCATATAATTTCTGTCTGAACTTATAAAGAAACTTTAATTGCCTGTCAATGCACTGCTGAGAACTTAAATAAAAAATGTTCTACTTATAGCTTGCATGTTTTATTAATACTTAAGTTTAAAAGTGACATATCCCTTGATACATAGATTCTACTTAGCATGCATATTATTACTCTAGGCATATTTTCCCTAATATCTAAAATATCAGAAAAGCAACTTTTGAAATTTATTGCCATATTAACAAGTAACCTTTCATACTTGGAAATAAGGAAGCTCAGACTATTTTACCCAAGGCTATTATAATTTAAAGTATGAAACCTACTTTTATTTTTTGTCGTGTCTGAAGTGAATTAAGTAGAACAAAATAATTTTAATGAGAAGGAAAACTTCTCAAGTAGCATTAGAAGAAACACTGCTGTGGTGTTTTCTATAGTCTACGATGTGTAAAGTGTCACTGGGTCATAGTCTACAATGTGTGAAGTGTCACTGGGGTCAAGCTTGAAATGATTAAAACATGGAGTATATTTACAGTGTACACTACAATGACTCTAAAACACAAAACTGCATATTTGAAAAACATTACTAGTTTTTAAAACTAACTAATAAAACCAACTTCTACAATCAATTAAAAGGAGAATTCATAACATCAAAATATCAGCAATAAACAACTGGAAAACATTATTAGAAATACAAAAGCATTTATAGGAGCTCCTCCAAACTAAAATATGTGAAATAAATATTTACCAAATGTACAAAAATCTTCTTCTTCAAACTTAAAAATGCTCATGATATAAATTTAAAAGAAAAAAACATAAAGGGGAAACATAACTTTGTCATGGAATAGAATAATAAGTATGGTGCATCACTATTTCACTAAATAAATTGCCAATACTTCTTGTCCAATTCTAGGAAATTTCTCTGTAGTCATACTGAAAGATGGTAATAGAGGAAGACATCACTTTGAGCAGCTGTTCATATATGGAAGAATCTTCCTCAGCACTGAAGAAGCCAAGTGAGACATCACAGCTGTTGCTTTAGCATAAGAGAAAAAAGAATCATTGGAGGAAACAGAAAAAAGATCTGCCCTGGTTCATTGCAACACCCAGTTCTAAGCTGCAGAGAGGTATGACTTTCAGTTTGAGTGAGGGAGAAAGAATACAATATGGGTCTTAGACTTGGAAGCCAATATTGCATCCAGAATGGAGAACATCAGTACCTACAAGAGTCCCATGATCCCTGGCTGAAGGCCAGTGTCTGTAAAGGAAACCTCTGAATTAGCATCTATCTGATAGCTTGGGAACTGTCAGAGTTAGCCAAAACAAGAGCATGGGAAAAGACTCCATTCATTTGAAGATGGGAAGGACAAGTATGCATAGGACTTAACATTCAGGGAAGCGCTTACTGCAGTGAAAATGAACACCCAGAAAATATCTGTAAAGCAACTGCCCATGCCAAAGCTGATGGACATGGGCTCTGGCCCCAACCTGTTAGAGTCATGGGGTCCCAGTGGGATGGACTTGTCTTCTAACCAGCACTACTTCTGGCAATTGCAGATTTCTTCAGACACAGCTCTGGACTCCGGAAGCATGGCCCTGGATCCTATCCTTCTGTTTGTTGTTAATGGATGATCCACCATGAACTTGTGTTGTAGATCTGGAAGTTAAAAGGCTCCCGGGTTCATTTTTACCACAACTCCAAAAACCACGAAGGAGAGACCCACTAGCTGCTTGGGAAAAGAGAAAGTGGATAGATGCAAGTGATGGCTAGGGGCCCTAGAGCCAGACTCACCACCAGAGGGTCCCACATCAGAATTTTATGGCTCCTGACCCAAGAATGGAATTAGGAGATAAGGCTGGACCCACTCCAGCCTGAAGCAGGCATTTGGGGATACAGGACATCCCTTTGAAACACAGCTTCCCTCAGTCTTGAACAGCACACTAAGTGTAGGTTTATGACAGACTTGGTGTGGAAGCGCCCTCTAGTGATGAAATAGCTGCATTTAACAACAGGCTCAGAGAAAAGCATCCAGGAACAGTTAGAAACAAACATAGATTACGAAAATGAGAACACATAGCTAATCTTTCAGTATGTGTATGTCTTTATTTTTGTATCTTCTCTTATTGAAAATAGTTTTTAATCAAGAAATTTTGTATTCATTTTACATACCAAACATAGATTCCCCTCTCTTGCTTCCTCCCGCCCAACCTCAGCTTTCTCCCCCAACCCATCCCTCATCCCCTCCTCCGAAAATATAAGACCTCCCATGGGGAGTCAGCAGAGCTTGGTACATTCAACTGAGGCAGGAACAAGCCCCTCTTGCTACATCAAGGCTGTGCAAGGTGTCCCATCATAGGTAATGGGCTCCAACATGCCAACTCATGTATCAGGGATGGACCCTGATCTTACTGCCAGGGGGCCCCTTAAGCAGATCAAACTACACAACTGTCTTGCTTATGCAGAGCGTCTAGTCCAGTCCCATGGAGCCTCCACAGCTGTTGGTCTAAATTTCATGAGTTCCCACTTGTTTGTTTTGGTTGTCTCTGTAGATTTCCCCATCATGATCTTGATGCCCCTTACTCATAGAATCCCTCTTCTCTCTCTTCCACTGGACTCCTGGAGCTCGGTCTGGTGCTTGGCTATGAATCTCTGCATCTGCTTCCATCATATACTGAATGAAGGCTCTGTGATGACAGTTAGGGTATTCACTGATCTGATTACTGGGGTAAGTCAACTCAGACCCTCTCTCTACTATTGCTAGTAGTCTAAACTGGGGTCATCCTTGTGGATTCTTGGGAACTTCCCTAGCACCAGGTTTCTCCCTATCTCTATGATATCTCCCTCTATCAAGGTATGTCTTCCATTGCTCTCCCATTTCATCCCTGTTCAAGCTTGACCATCCCATTCCCTTATGTTCTCATCCCCATCCCCTGCCCTCCATTGCCCACCCCTCATCCCCAGTTTACTCATGTAGCTCTCATCTGTTTACCCTTCCCAGGGAGATCCATGCTTCCCTCTTAAGGTCCTCCTTGTTAGTTAGAGTCTCTGGAGCTGTGGTTTTTAGTCTGATTGACCTTTGCTTTACATCTAATATCTACTTATGAGTGAGTACATACCATGTTTGTCCTTCTGAGTCTGGATTACCTCACTCAGAATAATATTTTCTACTTCCATCCATTTGCCTGCAAATGTCATGATGCCATTGTTTTTCTCTGCTGAATAGTACTCCATTGTGTATATGAACCACATTTTCTTCACCCATTCTTCGGTTGAGTGGCATCTAGGCTGTTTCCAGGTTCTGGCTATTACGAATAATGCTGCTATGAACATAGTTGAGCAAGTGTCCTTGTGGTATGATTGAACATTCCGTGGATATTTGCCCAAGAGTAGTTATCATTGGGTCTTGAGGTAGATTGACTCCTAATTCTCTGAGACACTGCCACACTATTTCCAAAGTGGCTGTACAAATTTGCACTCCCAACTGTAGCATGAATCTTAAAGAGTCTTTGTTAATAAAAACAAACCTGGAGCCAGGTATTGGGGTGAAGGCTGGAAGATCAGAGAAGCAGAACAAGCCACAGTCACCTCACCTTGCCAGTTCCTCAGCTGATCCTGTTTCCTCAGACTGGAAGCTTCTGAGTCCTCATCCAAATAGATCTCAGCTGAACTGCTTCCTGAAAGCCTGAAAGCTTAACCAGCCTAGTTCCGGGCTCTCACACCTTATATACCTTTCTGCTTTCTGCCATTACTTCCTAGGATTAAAGGCTCTTGTTACCACGCCTGGCTGTTTCCAGTGTGGCCTTGAACTCACAGAGATCCAGATGGATCTCTGCCTCCCAAGTGATAGGATTAAAGGCGTGTGTGCCACCATTTTCTGGCCTCTATGTCTAGTGGCTTTTCTGTGCTCTGACCCCAGATAAGTTTATTAGGGTGCACAATATTTTGGGGAACACAATACCAACACACCCACCACCAGTGAAGGAGTGTTCCCTCTGTTCCACATCCTCTCCAATATAAGCTCTCTTCAGTGTTTTTGAGCTTATCCATTCTGACAGGTGTAAGATGGTATCTCAGAGTCATCTTGATTTGCATTTCCCAGATGACTAAGGATGTTGAGCAATTCCTTAAATGTCTTTCAGCCATTTGAGATTCTTCTGTTTAGAATTCTGTTTAGCTCTGTAGCCCATTTTTAAATTGGATTGTTTTGGTATTTTGATGTCCAGTTTCTTGAATTTTTTATTTATTTTGGAGATCAGCCCTCTGTCAGATGGTCCTAGGGATTCCAGGTCCTGAGGCCTGACAGCAAACACTGTCATCCACTATGCCATTTTGTCTACCATCACTAATATTTTTTAAAAAAAAAAGGCGCTACAAAAACATGTAAAATGAGGATGATAAATTCAAAATGTAGGAGAACTGTGGAAAAATATGAAAATATTATCAGTGTTTTCTTCCATTTTTGTTTCTTTTTCTATCTATACAATTAACATTAAGTTGCTACCATTTCAAAATAGCTTGTTATAATCAATAGGAGGCTGTTTTTTAACCTCATGGTAACTGCAAAGCAAAACTTTGTAATACATACATATAAACATAAGTAAAACACATGATAAGAGAAAAATCACCTAACCTCAAAGGGAATTTCACAAGACAAAGACATTAATTACACTAACAAAATGAGCAGATCCATATAAAAGCAACATTATTATACTGAAACAGTCATTACCTGTTGATCATTACCTTTCATATAAATACTTTAAACTCTTCCAATAGCAGATACAGAGTGATGATACCTGGAGTGGTGGCTGACACTAGGAATCTCAGCAATAGTGAGACTGACACAGGAGGATTGCTATAAGTTTGAAACCATTATGGGCCATGAAAGGGGACCTGTCTCAACAAACAACAAAACAGTGCATGCATTCATCACGACATGAAATGAGAAAGAAAGACAAAATGGAACTTTCCTGAGGAGCCAATATATGCTACACACAAGAGACTCATTTATCTGAGGACACACATAAAACGAAAGGGTAGAAATGTTTAGTTCATGTAAATAGAATACAAATATAATCAGGAGAATTGGTAGAGGGAATATATGTGTGTGTGTGTGTGTGTGTGTGTGTGTGTGTGTGTGTGTGTGTGTTTATGATGCATGTGCATGTGTGCTAACCTATTCATGGATATTTGTCAGTCAGTGTTTTATGCCGCATGTCTTCCTCTGTCATGCTCCATGTTGTCTTTTTGAGATAGACTGTCTCACTGAACTTTGAGTCCACTCTTTCAGCTGGATTGGCTGACCCGAGATCCCTTAGTATCTATACCAGTTTTGTATTTAAATTAGCATTATGGTTTGAAGCCTGCTTTCCCTCTGACAAAAGTACTTGTGTTCTTCCCAATGTAATTTGAACTTGCCTTTCCAAGTTGCTAGTTCCCTCTTTAATGAAGTAGGTAAATTTTTGACACATGCTTATCTTTTGTTCTCTGGAAATTATGAGGTAAAGTTGTTTACACTCTAAACAGAACTTCTTGGTACTAGAGATCATGAGTTGGGAATGCGGATTTTGTCCCCTGTCTCCTTTGGGGAATACCAGCATGGCTTTCACTCTCTTGACCGCGCCCTCCATCATTTTTAATAACTCGATATATCGAATTACTGGAAAGAAGAAGTGAAAAGTTGCATAAGCAAGAAAATTATGTCAATGATGAGTATGGAAAATAATCGCTTTGGCACTATGGAATTTATGAAATTAAATGTGATGAGAAAGCACAGATTTAATATTTATTTATTCAAAAGCACCACTTAGTTACATAGCCATAAGAGATTTGTGACAAAAATCTCTGAATATTTTTTCTTCTTTTTCTCTATTTTAAAATAGGCATGATTTTTATTCAAATTTGAGGAAAAATGCATAATTTTTTTAAAAAATCTGTCTTTTTTATCCTATTTCCATTTTCAACTATTTTAAAACATTTTGGAAGTAGTTTATGTTCAGAAAAAAATTTAAAGGAAGGTGAAGAGATTTCTCTTGTAACATTTTCTGAACACAGGCCTATTTGTATACATTTATCAAAATCTTTATCTTCTTCTTTTAAGGAGGTCATTGATATTTTGACAAAAACTGTATTTAACCTACAAACCACATTGGATAAATAACACTGACTTTTCCAGGTATTATCATGGGTTGTGTTAATTTTTTTTCTTTCATCAATGTTTTAGAGTTGTCCTGTTTGGGAGAAAAAAATGTCTCCTAGAGTCTCATGAGTGTGAACACTTGGTCAAAGGTGCTGTTTGATGTGATTTAGGTGGTTAAGCCTGCTTTTGAGATTAAAAGCCTCGAGCAACTTCTTGCATTAGAAGATGTGAGATCTCAGCTTCCTTCTGCTTTCTGCCACACCTTCCTGCCATGGTAGACTCATTAATCTAGTACCCTAAGGCCAAATAAACTTCCTTCTCTAAGTTCCTCTGGCCATGGTGTTTTATCACAGCAACAGAAAAGTAACTAATACAGAAGTTTTCATTTTGAAGACTTTTCACCCCTTTAGCTAAATTTGTATCTAGGTAGTATAAGATTAGTAACTACTGTAAATGGGGCTTTCTTTTTTAAAATTTCTGTTTCATGCCATTTGCTCTTAGTGCATAGGAATGCTGTAGGTTTTGTATGTTGTATATATAGCCCGTAACTTTGTTAAATTTGTTTACTAGTTCTAATCATTTGTGGTGGAGTCACTGACATTTTCCTGCACATAGAATCATGTCATCTGTGTACAGTGACAGCCGAATTTCCTTCTTTCTTGTGTGAATGACTTTCATTCTTTCTTTTGCTCTGTTTCTCTGCTAAGACTTGAATAAAGGTGATGAAGTGAGCATCCTCATTTCCTTCCAGTTTTTTGTTTTCCCCCATTCAGTGTGAATTAATGCTGGCATTAATGTATGTAGACTTTATTATATCCACCCTGTCACCAATCTGTTAAGCATTTTTTATCACAACGATTTATTTAAATTTACCAAATGTCTTTTCTTCATCATTCAGATGGTCTTCAGATTTCTGTTATTCATCCTAATTGATGTAGTGTTTCAGGCTTATTGGTTTCCATATGTTGACTCATCCTGCAGGCCTGGGATGAATCTTACATAATCATGGTGAACAGTCATCTCAGTTGGCTCCTGGACCCTGTGTACTTTGTGAAAGATTCTAGCTTATATTTATAGTCATAAGGGACATTGGGTTATAATTTTCCACTTGTTTAATGGTCTATTTTGGGGCTTTATAGTATGGATTTGGAAAATTTATCATTGTCAAGAACTTATAACGACCAAGCAAGGTGACACATACCTGTAACCCTAGCACTCAGGATGTAGGGGTAGTAGGATCAGCAGTTACAAGAGATATTTGACTACATCATGTGGTTAAGGATAGCCTGAGCTACAAAAGAACCTGTCTGAAAACAAACCTCAAAAAAAAAAAAAAAAAACAAAAACAAAAAAACAGTGGGCCAGGAGATTGTGGTTCAGTCCTTTAAATGCCAGTACTCAGGAGGCAGAGTCAGGCAAACCTCTGAATTTGAGGCTAGCCTGGTCTACAGAATGAGTTGCAGAACATCCAGGCCTACACAGAGAAACTCTGTCTTGCAAAAACCAACAGCCAAACCAAAAAAAAAAGAAAAACAAAAACAAAATAAAACAACAAATGAATAAATGTGAAATTGTTTGATGCCTAAGAATAGAATCCTCTCAGAAAAAGACTAAACTATTCTGAGAAGAATCCATAGTAGTTGTTGCTGTGGATATTTTTTGTATGCTGTGAATGTGTTGTTCTGATTGGTTGATACATAAAATGCTGATTGGCCAATAGCCAGGCAGAAAGTATAGGCAGGACAAGCAGAGAGGAGAATTCTGGGAACAAGAGGCCTGAGGCAGGAATCGTTAGCCAGACCGAGAAAAAGAGAGATGTAAAAGTACCAGTAAGCCACAAGCCATGTGGCAACTTACAGATTGATTTAAAATTGGTTAATTTAAGATATAAGAACTGGATAGCAAGAAGCCTGAACCATTAGGCCAAACAGTTAAATAATATAAGCGTCTGTGTGTTTATTTGGGTCTGAGTGGCTGCAGGGCCCCAAGCGGGACTGGAAATAACTCCAGCTACAAGTTATTCTTTAGATATGTGATAGAAATCAGCAGTGAAGTCATCTGGTCCAGGGCTTTCCTTTGTTGAAAGACTTTTTATTCTATTCACTCTCTTTTGTTCATTAATAGTTTGTTCAGTTTTCCTCTATGATTCAGTGTTGGTAGTGGGTAAGTGTGAGGGAGTTGCACACTTCTTATTGACAAGTGTGTTGGTATATAGGTGTCAGAGGTAGTTTCAATTCGTTTTGTCCTGTGTTCGCTGCAATGTGTCTTTTTAATTTCTGAATCCACTAGTCCTTCCCCAATAAGGCTGCTCCCCTCTGAGAGAGACCAGGAAGATTATTATCCCCTGAGAATGACCATTTTCCACTGTCCACCTGCAACAAATCATAGCTCCATGTTCTGAAAGAGCAAAGCTAAACTCAAGCAAAACAAAAGAAATCCTGGATGATGACATTTTGATGGTGGTTTCTCATGCATGTTAGTTACTCCCAGGATAAGCATGTATTTCTTTGTATTCTGGCTGGCTATAACATTCACGGTTGATGTACAACATAGAAAGAAGTTTCAGTGTAAAGAATGTTGCTATTTCATGAGCATCTTCTAACTTCTGTGGCCAGTCCAAGCAATTTATTCACAAGGAGGCCAAATTTCTTCAAAACTTAGAGAAACAAAGGAATAAAAATGCATTTTTTTAAACTTTGAATTTCCTTATCTGAATTTCTAAGTCAATCCTCAACTGTGGGGCAAGTAGAGGTTGGTCCCGTGGTAGAGGGACATTGGAGATAGAGAGCTATTTTAGAGGTTTGGCTGTGATGACATTATCAGAGTAGAGTATAACCATGGGGCTTTTGTACTTTTGTGAATATTCCTAGCACAGTTTTGTACATTAGTAAATAGATTCACTGAGCTAAATTTTTTAATGACCAACAACAAAAAATTATCTTTATTCTCGGTAGTTTATGATGTAGTGGTATCACTGTTATATGAAAGAGATCACTGAAGACTATTCAATGAAAAATATATTTTAAAAAAACTACAAGGTGGATATACTGTTCTCTAGATGTTGAGACAGTCTTCAAATTTAAATTCCCATTTCTATTTATTTATTTATTTATTTTTCTATTATGAGCTTGATACAGTACAAATTCTTATCCTAATAATGAAATAATTGATTGAGGCTTGCCCAGTAACTAAGTAAAACCAAAACTTACTATAAGCCACAGTCATCCTAGGTTCCCTCCTGCTATATAGCCTCCCTGATTCTGTGGGTTGCAGTCTGATTGTTCTTTGTTTTATATCTAGAATCCACCTATGAGTGAGTACATACCATATTTGTTCTTCTGTGTTTGGGTTACCTCACTCAGGATGATATTTTCTAGTCCATCCATTTGTCTGCAAATTTCATGCTGTCATTGTTTTTCTCTGCTGAATAGTACGCCATTGTGTATATGTACCACATTTTCTTAATCCATTCTTCAGTTGACAGGAATCTAGGTTGTTTCCAGGTTCTGGCTATTACAAAGAGTGCTGCTATGAACATAGTTGAGCATGTATCTTTGTGGTATGATTGAGCATTCCTTGGGTATATGCCCAAGAGTAGTATGGCTGGGTCTTGAGGTAGATTGATTCCCAATTTTCTGAGAAACCGCCATACTGATTTCACTAATGACAGTCAATGTCAGAGAGGATGCGGAGCAAAGGGAACACTCCTCCACTGTTGATGGGAATGCAACTTGTACAGCCACTGTGGAAATTTTTAAAATTTGTTATGGCTTCTTTTCCTAAGCAAAAGTTCATGTTAACACTTTGTTGTTAATTTGCAATTTCATAGTGTTTTCCTTTAAGAGAAACCTTAAAATGAACTCTCATAGCTCATATAACTTTGATCAAGCCTTTGTTCTAGTGACTCTTCAAAACCTATACTATCGTCTGTGTGGCTCCCAGAGACTTTTCGTAGATAGCATTGTTTCTGATATTCTTAAATCCCTTACAGAACTGATAGAAAAGTAGATGTTACCATTTAAATTCATTCTTCTGTGGAATATTGCGTTTTATATGGTCATTAACCTGATAGTGATGAGATATTCAAGCTGCTTTTTTAAAACACAAGATATTAGGTGTTGTCAGAAGTACTAAAGAGATTCAGGTTTTCTTTTATTTCTGTGAAAGAATCAATATATCTGTTAGTACATGTATAAACTCAAGGGGATATTTTGCACATAATTGGTCACTTGGTGGGAGACTTCTTCCACAATCAACAAGAACATGAAATATTGAGTTATGCTCAGATTGATTGATACAAAGAGTGATACTCCCAGAAAGACGAGTTTCAACTTTGTACAGCATTATCACCAAAGTGACAAACTTTCAATTTTGTCTGATTTCTTAGTGCAAAGAGTGTCTCAGACCCAATCCAAACTCAATAAAATGGATTTACAAAGGGTGAGTTCTAGAAGTTTAACTCATTGGAGTCAAGAGATACTTACTTCACTGAAATATTGAGGCCTAGTGGCTCTCTAGAGAAACTGACTGAGAACAATAAAGGTTTTTACATATTAAGGTGGAAGGTAGGGTGGAGGAACATCCCTGAGGAGGCAGAGAACTGTGTGGAGAGGGAAAGAAAGGGCAGCCATTTTCTGTAGAGAGACAGAATGGCATGGTGAGAGAGGAGAGGATGACAGAGGATCCATAGAGGGTAAGCAGATCTTGGGTAGAGTTTTCTGAGTGCCAGGAGTAGAGAGTAGTGGAAATGGAGAATGAGGAAATCGAAGACGTAGACGAGGCTGGAAGCATAGGAGTTTAGTCATTAGCAGAACTATGGGCTAGGAAACTGGACAGAACTGATGCTATGTAGACAGGATTTCAACCCAGAGAAATGAAGTAGATGGATAAAGAGCTTGGTGTATCTATATTTATTCTCATCCTGGATGCCTGATGGAGCTATAACTGTATTGATAGAATTTTGTCTTAGAGGAATAAAGTTAACAGACTTAGTGTACAAACATTTTCCCCCCTCAGATATTCCACGCCAGACGTAGTGAAATCCTCAAGACCCCGGGTATCAATATGATATTTTCAAAAGAAAGTTTTTTTTTTTTTTTGGCAAAATAGGAACCGATTATGTGCACACAAATATCTATGTATATATGTTCAGACAGACAGTGAGAGGGAACTCTTGAAGACACCCATAGTAATGCAGCATCACTAGAGAGCTCATTACGCTGATTACTGTCCTCTATTTGGATAATGAACTTCCCAAAGCCTGCTGAAAAAGAATCATTGGAAAGAAAGAATTACATTGGGTCCCCAGTACAATATATGCTTATTTTTCTTCATATAAGGGGATGGGATTTTTGCTCTGTCTCTTAACAAAGGACTTAAAATATTCAGAGACAGTTTTGACTGTTTTACATGGAGTACAACCGGAAGTACCTACTTGGGTATGGCATCAAGATGCTGGTAAAGTTCCTGCACTGAAGGAAGGAGTATAACATTCTTAACCTTTCCAACAAAGTGCTTTGATATCTAACTCAGCAGTGTCCTGGTTAAAAACCCTGCTTGACATACAGAGAAGTATGAGTGTGATCCAAGGGATTGGTGTGATTTGCACTTCAAAACAAGGAATAGGTTAGCATTTTAATGAGCCTTTCCACTTAACCATTTAGAGAGCCATGGGATAGGATGTGAGGGGAAGCCACAGATGTGCACTGCTCACTGTTTTAGGAAGGAGGAAAGTCTTAAATGCTATGATTTCTGAGTTTTCTTCAAAGCAGAAAAGCAGAAATTTTCAAGCAAATGATTAAAAAATGTAAAATAAATGCAGCTCCTGACTATTCTGTAATAAAAAAATATGTGTTATACTTAACTATATGAGAAAATAATCTTAATACTTCAGAGTAATATTGTCTTTGCTATTAAACATTATTAGGTGTTAAAGTGTTCCTTATCAAGATAGCCCAAAATAAACATGAGTCTAGTAAAATTCCTACAAGATGGAAAGTGTATATTAAATGTTCATTGATTTGGAATTGAGAAAGAGAGAAAATATCACAAGGAGGGCTTAAGAAGTAATAAAAGCATAAAATACGGACGCTACAGAAATAGTCCTATGGTTGAGTGCTTGCTGCTCTTCTAGAGAACTCAAGTTCAGTTTCTAGACCTAAGTCCTCATGCTCACAACTGCTTCTAACTCTAGTTCCACAGGATCTAGACCCTTCTTCTGGTCTCTATGTGTACCCTAGAATGTGCATAACAAACTATGTTGATATTTAGCTGATGATCAGTTGTACTAAAAATACAAGAATTAACTATAGTCAGACTGAGATTGAAATAGCAGGTCAGTTTGAAATTAACAATACCCTTTTCCTTGTTTCTTTATTTTATCTATTAGCAGAATGTTGAGCTGTGTTTAGTCATTGTTGTTATCTCTTTTAATCCTAGTTAAAATTTTTCAGGACCTTGGCATAGCCTGGTTCTGGGCTTGTAGATCCATCCTCGTGTTTCAAAAAGCTGATTTTTCATGGACTTACCTTACCTGTTACCCAACTCTACATTTTTAGTTTTAGTAATAAAAATAATACTATTCAATTATAAAGTCAGAAGATTCAATCTTGATATAATTTTATAGTCAAAAGATAGCTAATTACCTATAGTGATGTTAAAAAATTAACATTACTTCAGATAGAGACAGTCATGGGACCAATGTGTCTTTAATATATCCAGAACTGCCAAAGACTTAAGATAACTACTGTAACTACAGCACATGGTAGTTCAAAATGCTTCTCAGCCGGGGTAGTACTGCTGCTGCTCTAGTTGGTAGCATGAACCTTGGAAAACAGGGCCTGAGAATGAAATATGAGGGAGACTAAAGTCTCATGCAACAGTCAACTTTATTCAGAGAAGCAGGCCATTTATACTCTAAGAAGATCACTTGAGTAAAGTTCTCACGAGTTCAAGTTGTGTATAATCACAAGAACAAGCTGCACATGGCAAAAAAACATGTTTTTTTTTTTTGTTTTTGTTTTTGTTTTTTTGCTAGAGGCATAACAAATGGCAATAGCCAGCTGTCATGAGTACACTGAAGAAAACTCACCATCTCTGCTGCACCTGAGAGGGAGAAGAAAACAAATTTCAAGAACAATTCTGGGTTTTTGAAGAAACTGAGGTCATAAGACTCTCATCTTGTTTCCTTGCAGTTTTCTTACAAGCGCTCAGAATTCTTATACAACTCCATTTTTGAACTGTGTTTTGAGGACTATGGGACTCAAAAGTTTCATAATCTTGGATGGGAGCAAATTTTATCCTAGAGTGCCCAGGATTAATTTTGATCATGAAATTTCATATCCTTATCTAATTTTTAGAAGTTGAAAAGTTTCAATCTCAAAAGACATTTCTTTTTAATATAATAGACTGTGTGACTGTTTCTTTTATTTTTAACATCATAATTGGGAAAATGCAAGAACAGATAGGATTGATAATTAACATGGGGTGTTCTTATGATACCATTTGAAATGGAGGGTGTCCTTGTGGCTTTTCATATACACTTTTTTCTTTTGTCCACTGTTGTTGAACAGCTTCCTCAAGAGTTTAAACAGTTCATCATGCAAGGAAGCTTCTTAACAAGAAAGATTAAAACCTCAAAGCAGCTTCGGGAAGTCCCTGAAACTGATCAGATTCAGCTCCTTCTCCTCAAGAGTAAAAGAGGCAAGCTGCAAAGGAGACAGACTCTCAGACCAGATCACCTGCCTGGAGAAAGCAGAGGTGCCTGGAAGAGGTTTAGACCAGAGTCATTTGGAAAGGACACTCTTCAACCTTCAGGGCTGCCTGCCTGCTGGGCAATGTGATCTAGGTTTCCCAGCTTTCCTAAGCTGTCACCAATGCTGGGGCGAACTTTGGTCTTACATTTTAAGTCATTTCTGCTCCTGAATGTAACTCCAATAAAACTTATTGGTTAACCCAGATGGACTTTTGTGCTATTATGACTTTGGCCTGTCATGGGTTCCCTATATTGGTTGAAGAGACATCTGTGTTTTGTCTACTCAAGAAAAGCCTTGTCACACTACATCCCCCTCTGCCAATTCCTCTTTTGTATGCTGTCAATTGTTCCCTGGTCTTTCTTGTCCTCTATAGTCTTTTTCCTGCTTTTATGTCACATCATGTGGCCTGGTCCTTTATAACCTTTTAGCAACTATCATAGTTCTTCATTTGTTTGTTTCCCTGGGGATTGGATAGACGGTCTTGCTTTTTCAAGTAAGCATTTTACCTCTGGTCTACAACCCCAAGGAACTCTGATGGATTTTTCACTGGGTTGTTCACAAGAGCTAAACTTTCTACAATAGAGAATAAGCACGTCTCTTACTACACAGGGTTTTATATTAAAGGTGTGGCTTTATAACCAATACAAGAAGGTAATATAAAGAGTAATGGTGTGGTGGTTTGAACGAGAATATCAGCCATAGTTTCATATCTTTGAATACTTAGGCCCCAGTTTGTTGAACTATTTGAGAAGGATGAGGAAGTGTAGCCTTGATGAAGGAGGTATGTCACTAGGGGCTGGCTTTGAGTTCTCAAAAGTCCATTCAATTCCCAGTCTTCTCTGTCTCACTCCCTCCCCCTCCCTCTCTCTCACACACACATTTGTCATTAGGTCTAAGGATTTAAGTTCTCAGCTTCTTCTTTTTCATGTATCTGCCTCTGCTGCTATGCTCCCTTCCATGGTCACAGATTCATCCTCTGAAACTGTAACCTCCTAATAGACTCGTTTTCTTTTTCTAAACGTTGCCTTCTTCATGTGTCTCATCACAGCAATAGAAAAATAACTAATACTGCATTTAAACAAGGTTACTGGATATACTTTGATAACAAGTGCACACAAAGACAAAGTCATAACGTTTGAAGTCAATGAGTCCCTGTTGCTACATTTTCCTTGTCATATCTGTATCTCTTCTGCAGAGCCATATTTTCTGTTTACCTCTGTTTCTTGAGATTCTCTCTGACACAGTTTCACCTTGCATGGTCATCTCCTACTTGCCTGTTATGTTTTGGACTCACTGATCACAGCAAGCAATGTCAACTATATGATCAGTGATCTTAAAGTCTCTCTTCCTACCTAGTCATTTCTTGTAAGTGAAATTTAAAACCATATACAATTAACATAATTAGGGTTGGAAGAGTCCGATTAACTCCACATTGACTTTTAGCATATCACCTGTGGTTTTAATCACAGGGCCAATATCTATTAATATCTTCATCTCTAGCTTTCCTGGATGTGGAGGTTTAAATAGGTATAGTCCCATAGACTCATGTGTTTGAATGCCTGGCCCATAGGGAGTGGCATTATTAGAAGATATGTCTTGGTTGGAGTAGGTGTGGCTTAGGAGGAAGCATGTCACTGTGGGGGTAGGCTATGAGATCTCATATATACTCAAGCTATGCCCCAATACATAGTATTTTCTTCTGCTATCCTGCAGATCAAGATATAGAACTCTCAGATTCTTCTCCAGCACTGTGTCTGCCTGCATGTCACCATGTCCCACCATGATGATAATGGACTAAACCTCTGAAATTGTAAGCCAGCCCCAATGAAATGTTTTCTTTATAAGAGTTGCTATGGTCAGGGTGTCTCTTCACAGCAATAGAACACCCTAACTAAAACACTGGAGTTCTCTACTTGGCACTGGTCATTCTCCATTTGTTTGAAAATTAGTCGCTCATATCCTCTCAGTGTATCCTGGGAAGGATATCATTAAGTATCCTTAATATCTTTGTTCTACCCGATAGTCTCAATTTTGCTATAGTTAGTATTGTTTTTTTTTTTTTTTTTTTTTTTTTTTTTTTTTTTTTTTCTCTACGAGTGCTCCCCATAGCATCTGATCCTAGAGTTCTGGTACATATCTGGCCAATCAGGCTCCAGAGAGTATTATGAAGCCCGATTTCCCCTTTTGGTATGTATTTTCCAAAGCAACAATTGACCATGCTGACAGTATCTATGCCATGATTACAAGCATTCTTACTATCTAGTCTCCTATGTCATTCTATAGCCAGTGGCATACTGTGCTGATGGCTGTGTCCTTGTGATAATTCTTGAAAGTGGACAAAGCTACCCATTTAATTTATGTTTTTTTTTTTTTAAATTGCTTTAGGTCTTTAACAAAATCATCTTTGTTTCTCATTTAAGTTTTATTTTTTAATATTCTTTTAATTTTCTAGAACTTGATTAGGCTTGTAGTGCTTAAGAAGACTTCAGATAATGACTTCAGATCCAAAAATGACTTCAGTGCTATAAATTAAAGAACTATCCAATTAGAGAGACAAAGATTACCTAATTAGAAAAATATGGGAAACGTGGGAATTCTGTGAGCTTTTAATTAACTGAAACAAGAAATATTCATAGTTTTTCTTTTCTCAAATCTGACTTGGTTATAATCAATCAAAAGAGACTTAATCAGTGCTAGCTTTCAGCATGGCAGTAGGTTTGTACAATTATTCCAGAATGATTTCTTTAAAATTACTCAACTATTAGTCTACTATGGAATTGATTTTCCCAGTGCCATACAGCCTCAAGCTACTATAGGCAAATGGATAAGTTAACTCTTAAAATGCATTCGAATGAAAGCCTTACTGAGTCTATAAGCCAAATTTGTAACACATAGAAGCACATTCAACAGTTATGTTACTATTGATTAGAACAGTCCTGAATTATTAACAGATTTTGCTAGTAGTGGTGACAGCTGAAATCAGAGTTCCCAAAAGACCTACTTTTCTGAAAGCATAGTGACATCATCTAAATATATAATAATAAAAATTATAGTGTTGGTGATATGATAGTCTTAAGAATATTCAGAGTAATCACAGGCATCACAAAGTTCTTATTTCTGAATCACACTGATGACTGAAATAGGATCAAGTAGTCATATTTCTGCCTTTATTCAAATATTGAAGTATTTATTCCAGTGATAAAAGAACAAGATTATTAACATAATAAATATACAGCATCAGAATTATCATATGCTAAGGGGAGAGGGAATGGTGGTTGCAATTAACTACATGAAATATATACAGAGAACATTATAAAATATGCATAATAGAATGAGATAATGGAATTAAGTTCTAATGCTATGGCACAATAGAGTGACTACAGTTTATAATTATATATTTTGTGAAAATTTAGAAGAATTCAAAGACTCCAAATATAAAGATATGATAAGGAGATGGAACTGCTAATTGTCCAAACTTGATTATTACAAACTGTATAAATTATCAAATGACTATACTATAATTGCATAAATATGTATAAATATTATGTCAGTTAAAAAGAGAAAAGAATGTACACCCAAATATATAGCCATGCATAATTATTCATACCAGCCATTTTCATAAAAGATCCAAATGGTATTCAAATGTGTTTCAAGAATGGAAAAATAATTACTATTTGCTCAATATAATATTATACAGAATTAAAATGAACGTACTGTATTTTCATTAAAAATACAAACTGGGAGTAATAATCTGTTGTAAAATAAAAGACAAAAAGTGCAGTATTAATAATTTTTAGTTTAAAGATCTCAATTTGTTTATTGGAGCGGTTGACTTTAAAAGCTAGAATTTTTAGTCCACAAGTCAGTCAAAGTTCTCTATCTCAGAAAATGGACTATGACATGAAGTAATCAAGAGATAGGACATTTGGCTGCCCAAGACATTTTAAAATTGAACTAGTAGGGACTGGAGAGATTGCTCAGTGGCTAAGACCACTTCCTACTCTTGCAGATGACCCAGATCCAGTTTCCAGCAACACATGGCATTTCATAACTTCCTGTAAATCCAATCTCAGGAGATCCTACACTTTTTTCTGGCCTCCACAGGTGTATGCACATGCATGGTACACATACACACATACAGGCAAATCAGTAATGCATTGAAATAATAAAAATAAATGAATAAATAATCTTTATGAAGAGTAATTGTATTTCCTCTAAAAATGTCAAATTGTGTTAGTGGATATAATGATATAAACTGATCAAATTTGTCAGGAATCCTATTTTTTTTTTTTTTTTTTTTTTTGGTTTTTCGAGACAGGGTTTCTCTATGTAGCTTTTCGCCTTTCCTGGAACTCACTTGGTAGCCCAGGCTGGCCTTGAACTCACAGAGATTCGCCTGCCTCTGCCTCCCAAGTGCTGGGATTAAAGGCGTGCGCCACCACCACCCGGCTCAGGAATCCTATTTTATACATCACTCTCTGAAAGTTATTATCAGATTTTATTTGCCTCAGTGGCATACTGTAGTGGATCCAGGACCTACCTTGCTTATTTTTATTGGTAGAAATCACACATGTCTGTAAGGTGCTGACTGAACTGTTGTTAAAGGTGATACCTAAGCCCACCTTGTCCCTTCTTTTATCAGGAATGACATCACTGATTCATTAATATACAATGACCTTGCACTGGCCGATGCCACACCTGTTTGGGACAATGAAGATCTTGGCAGAGAACTGCATTTTTAGACTAGAATGCTGTGCAACTCTTAAAAGGAGGGGATTTTATATATATAAATATGTATGTCTATATATATATATATAATAAAATAAAAGCTGTAGTTTCAAATATAATGCAGTACGTGATGTGTGTGTGTGTGTGTGTGTATGTATGCTTTTTTTGAGACAGAGTTTCTCTGTGTAGCTTTGTGCCCTGGAACTCACTTTGTAGACCAGGCTGGTCTTGAACTCAAAGAGATACACCTGGTTCTGCCTCTCAAGTGCTGGGATTAAAGGCGTGCACCACCACCACCTGGCTTTATGATATATTTTACTTACTGTCTAAGGAATATCACAGAATACGGACTGTCTTTGAGAAGATATGGTAAGTTACCTTACTGTTTTTCTTTTTAATTTTAGGCAGAACATACACAGTATCAGATTTCTGAACTTAAAAGCCTTTTGTTGTTGTTGTTGTTTCTTTCTTTTGAGAATAAGTCTTGCTACGTAGTCTTAGTTGGCCTGGCACCAACTATGTGGTCTAGGCTGATCTGAGACTACAGAAATCCTCCTGCCTTAGCCTTCTGAATGTGGCTTACCTGCTTACATACTGTACACAATGTCTGGTGCTATCATCACCTTATATACAGAAAAATGAAGTTCTCCAGTGTTACAAAATGTGAATCATGCCAGCCTATCAAGACTGTGCCCATTACTTGTCTTCAGCACAACCTCATTGTGAGTCTTAATCCTTGTCCTGTTACTAATGATCTATTTTTTTGAGTTCTATTAATTTGACAGAAGAAAACTGAAACAAACTTTCAGTGAGCCACAATGGCTATCAATTCGGTTGTCAATGGCAATTTTTTACTCATAAAATCCAAAGGCAAAAGCATTTGTGGTGTATGGCTTGAGATATTGCATGAATATCATCATGATTGTTGACTTCCTTTGTGCATTCATGTTTCTGACCATTGAAAGTATGAGGACTCTGCATCCAACAAAAAGCCTATTCATTATTTTGCCATATATAAACATACCTTTGTGCAGAAGGTGAACTGAAGTGCACCATCTGGATTTAGATAATTATTCTAAAACATTTTTCTTTTGTGATCAGTATCTACTTTTCTTAGTTGTGCAGTGTGTTTATTCTAACCAAACAGTGCATTCAAAGCAGACTGCCAAGCACAGACTTGAAAGACTCCACAGGATCAGACAAATCTCGAGATGAGTGTATTGAATGATAAAAGCAAAGCACAGCGGAATGAAATAATTTTAGCTCCACGTTTTCTAACCCTTTAGCCTTTCATAGAAAGTTAAATGGCCTAAAATATTTTTTAAATCGTCTAGGGGTATAAATAACTACACAGGAAATTTCAAATGTGTAAAAAAAGCAAAACCAAGAAGTCTTTTATTTCTTCTTGTAAGACATTATAGATGGAATTGATAAGTTTGTTTTATAATTTTAGGAAAGAATAGCTTCTCTAATACCCCCTCTGCCTCTTTCCTGTTACATGGGTCTTGAGAATGGACCATCTGTTAAATTTGTCTTCTACCTCTTACACACATAGAGATGAATTAAAGTCAGTTCTTCAAATTGTCCTTTAATGTATACAGACATTTTGGTCTTTTATTAGACATGTAGCCTTAGATAATTTTGTTGCTTCATTCTTTTTCTGTATATCTTCAAGCCACATCTACCGGACTGCTTCTCTAATTCTGGGTAAATCCACCAGTTCATGCAAAACCCTTGAAGACTGCCTGATATGTTATTAATAATTGTAACATTTAGTTTGTTATTTAAATATATATATGTTAAACTTATTTTGTAAGTTTTAAATATAGATAATACAGCTGTGAACATTAAAACTTTATTTATTTATGCTAATTTACTAAGTAGTAAGTTGTGTTTATCTAGAAATTATTATCAGTACTTATGACTTTTCAGTTGTAATTATAAGATTAAAATTTAGATTGATTTTCAAAACTGCCAATACTCAAGAATAGGAGTTGACTGTTGGCTTCACCGGCAAAGTATTTTTGAATTCCATGAATGTCCCATAAATGTGTCCAGGTGGTCTGCACACACCATGCTCTATTCTCAAAGGTGACGCTGAGGCAGGCATACACAGGATGCTCTATCTTCCAAGATGTCATTGTAACGGCCTGTGAGAAGGGAAGCTCATATGTCCTTCACACAGGGTATCATGTGAACTCACTCCAACCATATTTGTTAAAATATTTCAGTTAAAAATTACACACATATACTATGCTTGATGTGAATGTAAAACACTAATAGTACTGATTTAGTATATATTAATAAAATTATTAATTCAAATTTAAGTAAGCTCATATGTTTATTAAAATGTTTTGAGAATTTTATATATGAGTAATGTATTTACATATTTTCTTCTCTTCTGTATTCCTTGTAATTCTTTCCATGGCCCTCCTCCTCCTCTTTGAATTCATGACCATTCTTTATTTATTATTGTATTACTTAAGCGTGTGTGTGTGTGTGTGTGTGTGTGTGTGTGTGTGTATGTGTGTGTGTGTGTGTGTGTGTGTGTGTGTGTGTGTGTGTGTGTGTATGTGTGTGTGTGTAGTGAGTATATAAGAAATCTACTGAGTTCTTTAAGTGCTTCTCATTTGCACATGTGCTTATGGCTGATGACTTGGGATTCAATAACGTGGAGGGCTCATCCCTGGAAAAACTGATTCTTCAACTCTGAGAAACCAGTGATTGCTGTAGTTCTTAATTTAGGCAGCATAGTTTCTAATTGTATTCTAAATACTTATCCTTGTACCACAGATACGTGTAGTTTTTATGCATCACCAAAGAAAAGTGTTTTTTCCAGCAGATGGAGACAACTGCAGAGATTTTCAAATAATCAAAACAGAGACTAAGTGATTGTGGGAAGAAAAGTACAATTTGGGACTCATTTTTCTCAAATAACTCAATTATTTCTTTTAAGCACATCATTTTAGATACAGTTTATGTAATGGGTTACTAAAAAATGACTTCGTGTTATAGGCATCACACTTCCATGTTCTATTCATAGTACGTTTGTTGTAAAAGCTCATGAATAATGAAGTTCCCATGACTCTTTTATATGTAAAGCCAACGTCTAATGAATTTTCAGGGAAGCATAAGCACATAGACATGGTATTACAGAAAACTCAGAAAGATAGAAGCAGACCCAAAATATAAATCTATCTAGTCCAGGGACAGACTGGGATTTCAGAAGCTTATTTGTGAGGAGATGAAACTTAATTAATAATCCATCTGACTCCAAAACGTAACAGTCAACATTTTCATAGGTACCTAGGACAAAACAACAACAACAACAAAAAAATGCAACTCTACATTCACCCAAAGTAGACCTAGAGATGAGAATTACGGTAGGCCAAGGATAAGATCCATGGAAAACAATTTTCAGTCCGATAAATGAAGCAAAATCTAAGAGATGAATAAGAAGTACTAACCTAAAAATTTAGAAAATGCCTAAGGGAGTTATATTGAAATCCTAAGCAAATATAAGGTGGTAAGACTACCGGCAGCTATGGTTTTGAAAAGTTACAACCAAAAATAAATGAATCGATAACTATTGTTTTTAGTAATTAGGAGTTCAATAGAAATAACTATAGTGATTTGATGTTTTGAGTGTCTTTTATATTTGACTGCACATTTTGTTGAGCTACATAAAATATAATGAATGACAAAGATTTATTTCTTAGTCTGAATTGAAAGAACTGAGAACACTAGTCTCTATTTGTCTTCATTTACAGCATACTTTGTAATATATACTCGATAAAACTTAAAGATTTTATCCTGTAGTAACCAAAGTTTCTATGATTTTGGAACCATTCTTTCCTCTGTTCTCAGCACTTCTGTTATTAGTTTCTATGACACAAAATACATAGTACATAATCAAGTTAACTGTAGGTATTATTATTCCTAGACTCATTAAATTTTGTTGTTTTGAGGAATCTAAAGAAAGAACTTCTAGTCTGAAGACTTTTATACCGCAGATTAATTCATAGTATGCTTTGGCACTAGCTGATTATTGCCAAATAATTCCAGTTGTCCTAACTTCTCATGCTCTTCTTATAGAATGTCAGATTCCAGCAGCTGGTGGTAACTGAAATCTATGGATATTGTAAGGACTTACAAAAATATCTGTGTAGCGTAGCATAGAAAGTTGCAGTTGTCTAAGCAAGTAGTTGAGAAAACTTGACTACAGTATCCGAAGTGGGAATCAGAAACAACAGATATGGCCATTACTTCATAATTGATAAGTTTTGTGTTTATTTGCTTAATATTTTAGTCTTAGGATAGATGTTTTGTTTATGAGTTGTGAGAAGGAAGCCAATGAGGGCTTTGAATTTTTTTAGGTCTCTACTACAATGTCCTCAAAGCCCAGCTTCTGTTATTTGCTTACACTGTTACAAATATTTTGGTGATGAGGATGCATGAAATAAGACAAGCCATTAACACGATAGTGGTAAGTCCATTTAAATGAAAAAATAAAAATAAAAGGTTCCACATATTGTTTCTCTTCATTTGACTTTTTGACATTATATGTGTCCATTATAATTCAGAAAGAATAATTATACCCCAAAATATTGTATAATATTGAAGAGCTATGACATCTTAATATATTTGTTAATATTCATTTTTGAACTCATTTTAAAATTATAGTCTTATTGGGATTGAGATACTGGATACAGAAGCAAACCAATGTATTTTTCCACTATTATATAAATCTAGTAATTAGATACTGGATAAATTATTACATAATTTATATTATAATTATAAAATTATTGTTAGTAAAACTATAATTGCTTAATTTCAATCCTCTTTTCAATGATAATTTATATTATAAAATTGTTAGTGAAACTATAATTGCTTAATTTCAATTCTCTTTTTCAATGATATTTCACTTAATTGCAGTCAAGATAGAGGACAGATGTACTAGATTTTTAAATTCAACAATTAAAACATCTACAATGATACTAACAAGTGCCATAAAAAATCCTTATACTGCATTGGAGCCATCATGGATAATGTTTCTGAAATTCTCATATAGTATTAATCATAATCTGTTTTAAGAATAACTGTTAACTGAACAGGACCCTCTCATCTAGGGACAAATAATTATTATGGAAGAAGACAAGGGTAAAACATCATACATGCGTCTTTGTAGCTCTTTTACTGTTTTCTCTGAGTAACTTAGGAAATTAATCTCCACGGCACTTGATACATAATTGCTATATTAAAGACACAGCTGAGGACAATCTGCATTGCCTCTGATTAAATTTATGCCCATTTTGAATTTTTTAATACTAATACTACTATTCTTACAGATAAACAACATTAGCCAAAGATTTCCAAACTGGTACATATGAGGGCTAAGATTTAGACTGTGATCTGTAAGACTATACATATTCTCAACCACTAATTCATTCTGATGGTTAAGCTCCATTTCATTGTTGGCACAAATTTATATGAAGATCTAATTTTTGCTCCATGATTCTAAAGTATTGTCATAGATATGTGTGGGAATAGAGACTTGTCTATGGAACCTATTTCAGTTTGTGTCTTACTTGTTAATATGGCAGGGTGCAGCATATGAACAAACATTGTAATGTAACTAGACTAGTCAATTTGATGACTTGTGCCTTGACTCTCTACTATAATGAGACTATTCCAGATTCAGTGGGAAACAGAGTAAGAAATGTCATATAATACTGACATTCTTTTAAGCCATGCATTTGTGACAAGGTAAACAAGCCTCATGTGATATGAAAATTAACAGATGACTGCTTTTAAAGTCACTCTCATTTTGTAAATTGCTACCATAGCCAAAGCTAACACAAACACATATAAAGAAAAAATGTTACAATTGGTAGAATATTATACAACTAAATGGTTGAATTATTTTTCTCTTGAAAATTTCCACTCAACTAGAAAAAGGCAAATATTTAATAGAGAAGGGAAATCACTGCTCTTATAAGTAGAGCTCAAAGGACATAACTTGCCTAACTCAACATTGAGTCTTAACTCTTCAACCTTATTCTCATCTGTTTACATCATCCATCTATTTATCCTATCTATCTATCTATCTATCTATCTATCTATCTATCTACATATCTATCTATCTATCTATCTATCTATCATCTATCTACCTACCTACCTATCTATTTACCTAGCTACTTACCTATCCATCTATCTATCTTTCTTATTATTACTATTATTATCAGTGAATAATTCGGTGCTATATAGAATCCACAAAGGTTTTCAATTGGACTTACTGCTGCATCTAAAGGGATATATTATTTCCTGAATTGAAGCCTACGGAATGATGCAGGTTACAATACTCTTTTCGAGTCATTACCACTATTGCTTCTGGAAAGGCTCACCATGGATTATGACCAGATTCAATTGCAAATATTAATTAGTTTTATTGGAAAAATCAGGTACTGTTGATAATTTTCTCTATTTTATGTAGTAACCAGTTGCACTGGGATTTTTATTCATAAACTTTCAGTGCTGGGATAGTATGGTATATTTTTTCATTTTCATGTGCTCTATACTACACACAAAAACTCAGTTCAGAGGAACAATGAATAAGTGGTAGAAGTCGATGTTATTTCAACACAGAAACCTTAGTTTCAAAGAAAGTTTCATTGCATCAGTAGTGATGTCTGTTTATGTTTTGTGTCCTTTCAATTCTGCAATGCTAATACTTTATGGAATTTAATGATTTAAAAATATTTATTATACTGTAACTCATTTGGTCTTCATGACCATTAAAGCTGCAGGCTGTGTTTTCTTTAGATTAATAGAAGTGTGGCCAGAATTGTAGCTTAATACCCCTACAACAGTTCCTACAAATCAGGATTGATGGCTTCTTCCGATATAACCTGGCTTTTCTGTTCAATAATACTGTCCATAAAGTGAATACTGAGGGATTAAAGAGAATCAGAATGAAAGAACTATCTTTTGAATTTTGTCAAATTTGTGTAGTGAATTGAGAAGTTTGTTATTTGAAAATATATTCACAGACTCAATTGAAGTTATATTCACAAACATTATAATTTTACAAACACTGGGCCATTTCTTTGTGCAGATTATATTTGTAATGTGAAATAAAAATTCAGAGCCCCCTTTTCCTGGAATTACCAAAAATCTTTGAGTAAATGCCAATGATATTTATGTAAGCTTTACAAATGTTAGACATTTTAGAGATGAAGTAAACCTAAGAGAAGAATAAATACAGAAAAGAATTTCAAAAAAGACAGTTCAGTTAGAAAGAGCAAAACCTGTTAAGAATGATCTCTCAAAAAAAGCAGGATCACCTGTTATTGCTCATCATAGATCTAAAGTATATTTAACACCCCAAAGATACGTCAATATATGCAAAAGTTTTACTGATACACTAAATAAGGCAAACTCTTTTAAAGATATATGTGACCTGATCAAAATTAATGGATAAGTTCTGAAAATGTGGTTCTTTTAAAAAGTATTATTAATTGTAAAGAAGCTCAATCAAATCAGCTAACTTGTTGTGGGATGTGTGTGTGTATATATATACTGTGTGAAGGTGTATTGTTGTGACTGGTGTAACAAAGAGCTGAACAGCCAATAGTTAGGCAGGAGTTATGAGCAGGATTTCCATAGAAAGAAAGGAAGAGGAGGATGAAAATCGAGGTGGGTGGGAAATGCAAGGAGACACGGAGAGGAAACAGAAGGTACAAGATGGAAGAGAGTTAATGCCACATGATAGAATGTATATTAATATAAATGGGTTAATTTAAGTTATAAGAGCTAGTTAGGGACATGCCTAAGCTAAAGTCCAGACATTCATAATTAATAATAAATCTCCGTGTCATTATTTGGGAGCTGGCTGGTGGGACAGAGTAAGACTCGTTACACTAACTAGATGTATTGAGTTTTTTTTTTTTTTAGATAGATAAGATGTCCAGACAGACAGCCTTAAAATAACCCCAAGGATTCCTGTCTGTTGCTGTGAATGCCATTGTATAATCTCTTTCTGTTAAGTGTGATTTAGGTCTAGTGATTTTATTAAACAAACTGAATAATACAAAAGCCAGAGGAAGATCTGATCCTCTATTCCCATAGTGCTGGGATAACAAACATGTACCACCCTGCCTGATAATGGTATTTCCTCTTCAGGGAGGCATGAGGTACCAATGTCTTCAGCCAATTAGGTAGACCTCCTTTGAAGAATTTTCAATATCCCTGTGAATTATGTTAGATTGAAATTCAACCAAAACATAGTTTTGAATGGCAAATGACCATGGCTCAGTCAGTATTCTGAATAATTTTTAAAAATATATGAACTAACCCAAATTTGCATTATTGAGAAACATGCAGTATAAGATCTTAAGTCTTTGCTGTTTTCAGATAAATTTTGAGTAATTTTTATGCATCAATGACAATATGAACAGTATTATTCATCTCCAGAAGACCTTAATAATAAGCAAATAATAAACTTAATAATAAATTTAATTAAACAGCACACATAATCAACTTAAAAGGAAGTGGACAAATAAATTACTATATATGTTTCTGATACTTGGAAATATTTATTATAATAAGTAAATGATTTTATTTCTTCTTCTACTTCTAGTATTTTTAGTTTGGTTTATAATTCACACCTGTAGGTAATCTCAATTCCAAACTACCTTGTCCAGACCTCACCTTACCATACTACTTTTCTGACCTTATGTCCTATCATTCACTATACTCTAGCTCTTTGAGTGGTGTTTTTTTATTACACCACAGCTTTATGGCTATTGAACTTGACCTTTCTTCACTCTGGAATGTGCTCCTCTCATATACCCACAGGGAGACTCCCTTGAAATGCCACATTGTAATGATCATCTCCTCATACAAAGCATCTGCCCCTTTTCCATAGCCTGTATTCCACCACAGACTACGTAAAGCAATCTCTATCCCCTTTCTATGAGATTGTATCTTTTTAAAAACAAACATTTTACAACCTGCCTGCAGTTTCCCATCCCTCCTCCTAGTCCCACCCCCTCAGTCTCCCTCTGTCCCCACCCCCAATCCACTCCTCTTTCTGTTGCTGTTTAGAAAAGGGCAGGTCTCCCATGAGTTTCAACAGAGCATGGCATATCTAGTTCAATTGAGACTAAGCATCTCCCCATGTTTTAAGGTTGGGCAAGGTGACGCAGTATTAGTAGAGTCCCAAAAGGCAGTAAGAGTCAGAGACAGCCCATGTGCCCACTGCTAGGAGTCCCAGAAGAGGGCCAATCTACACAACTGTAACATATCTGCAGATTGCCTAATCAGTTCCATGCAGAAAGCCTGGTTGTTGCTTCAGTCTCTGTGAGCTGCTATGACCCCAAGTTAGTTGATTCTGTGAGTTTTCCTGTGGAGTCTTTGACCCCTTCTGGCTCCTACAATCCTTTCTCTCCCTCTTCTGCAGGATTCCCTGAGCTCCTGTGACCAGGCAAGACTTCAAGTGGAGGGAGTAGGAAACCAACCCAGTCACATAACCTTTGACCTACAGTCTGTTTTGCCTATGGGATGTGCTGGGGGTGAGGATGGCCTAGACATTGAGGAAGTGGTCAACCAAAGACAAGTCTAGTCTAAAACCCTTGACAGGAGAGTGAGCTCACCCCTAACATTACCTGGAGCACCCATACCCGTAGGCTGGAAGACCCAGAGGCCTAGCATAGAACGAAACATGACGGAGGGAAAAAAATGTCAATGTAATGACGCCTAATGATATTCTGGTATATTCATAGATTGGTGCCTAGCCCAATTGTCATCAGAGAGGCTTCATCTAGCAACTGGTGGAAACAGATGCAGACCCACAGCCAAACATTATATGGAGATTGTGTCATATGTCAGCATTTTCCTCTAGGAAAACCATCTCTAAGAAAATGCTGATTTGGGGGAAGATTTGCACAGAAGTGTTCACTCTGTGTGACCACAACAAAAAAATAGAACAGAGAAGCATCAAATATAGTCCAAAAAGTTGGGGACATTTTTTTCCCTAAAAGTTTGGTAAAACGTTTATGTTCAAATGAGCTGAATATTAAAGAACAGATCTTAGAGCATCAATAAGGTCTCCAGCATGTAAGAAAAGTGCTGATCCATCAAGTACCCATATCTGTGCCAGGGCCTGAATGGGCCATTGCTTTCACTATTCCCTGTAAGATCCAAAAGTCTTTGCAGCAAACCCAATTGAAGAGGAGAGTAGGATCATCTCAATAAAGGTCCACACTAGCCCGGTATACTTTTTTTTATAAAAATATACCCACAAGTGTTTCTTTTTCTTTTCTTTTCTCTTTTTTTTAAAAAAAGATTTATTTATTTATTATGTATACAGTATTATGCCTGCATGTCTGCCTGCAGGTCAGAAGAGGGCACCAGATCTCATTACAGGTGGTTGTGAGCCACCATGTGGTTGTTGGGAATTGAACTCAGGACCTCTGGAAAAGCAGCCAGGGCTCTTAACCTCACAAGCATCTCTCCAGCCACCCCCCTATATACTTCTTTAAAACAGATTTTAGCTTAATTTTTGCTTTCTCAATGTAGATAAAAATCATGTGTTAGCATAAAAAATATTCTCATCAAGAAAACATTGTAACATGATTCATACTTTTATATCATGACCTAATAAGATCACTACCTTTTCATTAGCAGAAATTACAAACATTACTTTTTTTACTACACAATATTTATGAATCACAAAAAAGAATTTCAAAAGAAGTGTTTTTGAAATATGTAATATAAGCACACGATCTCATATCTGTACTGGCAAATGTACTTATGCAGAACTTCAGAATGATAGTCATATTTATCATCAAATAAGATTAGAGATAAATCGAATAAGATTTAAGTGAATGATATTTAATAATATGAATTGCTAGCCTAATGTCGGCATAGTCTTTATTTTGAAGTAAATTTAATTTGAAACATACTAAAAATTCAGTTTTTAGATCATTTTAAGTTTACTGAAAATAGAGCACAATGTACAGTGTTCTCATTTATCTCTGTATTTCCTCTCTCATGACAACTTCTCTTATTCTATCATCATGATTAGTGTGGTAGAGTTATAATCTCCCAAATAATAATATATGTTATTAACTTCAGTCCAAGTTCTACACCGGGCTTCATTCCACATGGTGTGATGTATGGATTGTACCACTATAATTATATGTACCTACCAGTTACAATATCATACATAATATTTTCACCACTTTAATAATCCCATATTCTACTTGTAGTCCTGTTTTTTTAATTAAGAAAATAATTGTGTGTCCTATTTGTACTTTTTAAGAAATTATTAAGTGCTTTTACTAATGATCTCTAAACATCTGCCCTATCTAAAAGACAAGTAGATAGGATATCAAAAAAGAAAATAATATTTGGTGGTATATATTATGGTCTTATAAGTAGACAAGCAAAGAATATAAATAAATAAATGTTTAACATATAAATATATACAATAAAATATAAATAAATAAGCTAATTTAAATATTCACTATCAATTAATGTATCATGTAGACTAACTGAACCAGATAGATCCAGCTAACAGGTGACATATATCTGGGAAACAGTGTTAAAGAAACAAAGCAATGATAGAATTATGTGGTCATTTATTTCAGATGAAAAATCAGGAGATGCAAACCCAATAACGCAATCAACACCGAATACTCACTCTACGTTGTTGCCTTTAAAACGCCGGCACTGATGTGTGCTTTCTGTTAGAACAGAAGCTAAAGCCACCTTAGCAAGTGACAGTCCCCCCTCCCCAATACCATGCATTATGTACATACCCTATACCATTTCAATGATAATATGCTAACCTGTATATAAGAATGTAGATGTAACCAACCATCTTATTAAAATAAGAAACACAGAGCCAATGTAAAAGAAAAAGCCGAGAGGTCAGAGCTCAGAGTTAAAAATCTTACCTCATGCAGTGCTCCTAGCTTCCCTGAGAGAGAGCTACTTCCTGTTTGTCTGTCTTTAAATAGTCTTTCTGTTCTGCCTTCTCATTGGTTGTAAACACAAACACATGACTGCCTTGTCACTGCCTGTAAGTACCGCCCTCCAGGTCTTAAAGGCATATGTCTCCAATACTGGCTGTATCCCTGAACACACAAAAATCTACCTAGCTCTTCTAACTACCACGCTCTTGCTATGGCTCTAATAGCTCTGACCCCAGGGCAACTTTATTTATTAACATACAATTAAAATCACATTTCAGTACAAATAAAATATCACCATATTTCCCCTTTTCTATTTTAATAAAAAGAAAAAAAGGCAAAAGGTTATAACTAACAAAAGAAAAACTATATACAAAAGTACAATACAATATATACAAGTACAATACAATATATACAAATAACAAATACCTAAACAATGTCGAGTCCATTTGTATTTGAAAAATCAGAGAAAATAATTTCCTTATCTATCCTATTTTGGTAAGTCCAAAATGTATCTAATTCACTTTCTATCCTAATTAATCTTCAACTATAACTAACTAATCTTCAACCATAACTAACTAATCTTCAACTCCCTCAGAGACCCAAGAAGGAAATAATATTAGCTAACAAAAATAAAAACAGGAAGTGCACACAAGCAACTTCCAAAAATTTTGTGAGTTGACAAAAACAGCCAGCTGCCTGGACAGTCACCTGAGGTTTCTCCGCAGTGTTGGGGCATCATCTTCAGCCTATAGGCTTATCATATCTGACAGACTCATTTGTGAAGTAGGTTGTACACAAGGTCAACAGTTCAACCTCACAATGGGTGAGAGCAGTCCATGTACCAGAAACACCTGAATTCCACTAGTGTCATGTCATGATTCAGGATTTTAAATTCTGGAAATTGTTGACGGTTTTTGAATTCAGCTGTCCATTCTTCTTGGCTGTGTATGTATGGTTTCATCTCAGCATCCCCTTCTTCTCCACATCCCTCTATTAAATGCCAGTCTACTATTGAGAGGCGTGAGCTTTCAGTTGCTGTTCCATTGCACAACAGAAACCATTGGCCCATTGCCTGTTCAGCTGCCTTCATAGAAAAGAGCACTGTACCTTTTCCGGATTGTGAAGGCCACTTCAGGGATAGTGCCATATTGTCCTGGCCTCAGAAGATGCCTTTTGATAAAGCCATAACCACACTTGTTTTGGCAGGAATCGGTAGTCCTTTGTTTCGTGTTCTGTCTGTCCATTTTGTCCTGTTGATTCGAGGACACTTTGTTGTCCAGTGGCTAACTTTTGCCACAATGAAAATTAACTCTATATGCAGTTTGTTCAATGCCCATATTTTCTCTGAAGTAGATTGGTACTGCCAGGAGCTGACATGTCTCAAAAAAGAAAAATTTCTAAGTTATTAAAACATCTTAAATGCCATATTCAGCAGATCTCTGAAGGGTTTGAAGATGACCTGTCTAAAATATATCTGCTCAATTTTTAAAACATATCTAATATGACTACAATTTCTATTGTAATGTCTAACTACTAACTTTCATTTCTTTATATCCTAATAGTTGGTAATAATGTAAAGTATTTAAAACTAGTAATTGTCTTTTTCTTTTCTTTCTTTTTTTTAAACAAGAACCTTAAATCTAATCTCCTTTGCTTAGCCTTTTTCCTAACCCTTGACAACAACTTGTAACCAACCCCCCTAAATAATGAAAATTATCCCAGACCCCAAACCCATTAAAAGAACCAAAAAACCACCCACCCCACACCACCTCTTTGGGAATGTGGGCGTCGTATTCTTAAAATTGTTTCCTGCTGGGTATGGGCGAAGTTGTCTTTATCCTGAAAGAAAAATTTTAGGTTAATTGTCAAATTCTAGGAAAGGTAACTATATCCTTCATTATTATCCAGTCTGTGTATAATGCCAAAGTTCAGGGTTTATCTCAAGTCCTTATTCAAGTAGCCTTTGAGACTGGATCATCTCAGCTATTCATCTCAAAATTGCTCTAAGCACCTTGTAGTTCAAAGCTGATCTGTAGATGATGTTTGTCAGCTTAGTGATATTATTATTGTCCACATGGAATTGTTGTTGTTGTGGGGCCCCATCTTCTTCCTGGAGACTTCAGTTGATGTTAGGCCTGGCCGTGATTTCCTGCAGAAGACTGATAAGAGACTCGAACACAAAGACATATATATGCAGCTAATTGAAGCCTTTTTTCTAGAATTAGTTAGTACTCTATATGACCATTCATATCTTAACAAAATTTAAAATGTATATATATATATATATATATTAATCTTGTAAATTTTGATATAAAATTTATACTTTAAGAAAAGTTTAAAGAATCAGAATAGAATCAAAGAGTTGAGATTAGTAATAGAATAGTCCCTTAATTAATTTGGCTTTTGTCCTGTCCCATAGCAGAAAATGGCTCTTTTATTCTGGCAGGATACAAGAAGTTTGCATTTTCCTTTTAACAACATGCTTGAGTTTAAAGAAGCAGAGAGCCATTCTCCAATTCCAAAGTCAGCTTTAAATTTTAATTGAACTGGGGCTATTAGAAGACCAATAGTGTTAAATCTTTAGAGAAAAGCAGAAACAAACATTTAGGAAGACATAAAATTTTTTAGATAATATATACCCATACGCCGTTTCACTCTGTTTCCTGGGATAGATGATTTGTCCCTTTTCTTCAGTTGTCTCATTTGTCTTGTGTTCTTCGGATTCCTTAACCTTCATTCTCCTAAAAGACAAAAACAAAAACCTTTCCCCAAGACTAATTTTGGGGATGTTCCTTTTTGGCAAGTTATTATGTGATTAAATAAAAAGGCATGTGTTACTGGTACAAGTTAGTTTAAATTGGATGTTCATGCCGGTTGATGAACTATCACCTCCTCTAATTAAGAGGTTTCTCTTATTCAAATCAAACCTTTATCAGTTTTGATGGTACCCACAGCTTATCTTCTCCTATAGAAACAAAAGCAAAACCTCGTCCCCAACGTAGTACATACCCTGGTTTCCATTCTGAGGTCAGCACATCCTTAAAGTATATAGGCTGATTTAATTCTGTAGTTTTTTCTATTACCCAATGTCTCTCTGCAGCTGTTGTTCCTTTCTCATTGGCATTCAGAAAATTCAAAGTTAGAAGAGCATTATGCAGTCTATTTCTGGGGTTTTTTGTTACCCCTTTCTGTTTATTTAGCATATCCTTTAGAGTTCTGTTTGATCTTTCTATAACTGCTTGACCTGTAGGATTATGTGGTATGCCTGTAATATGCTTTATATTGTAATAAGCAAAAAAACTGTTTCATTTTAACAGAGACATATGATGGAGCATTGTCAGTTTTGATTTGTGCAGGTATGCCCATGATGGCCATAACTTCTAGCAAATGAGTGATTACAGAATCAGCTTTTTCAGAACTCAAAGCAGTTGCCCATTGAAATCCTGAATAAGTATCGATGGTGTGGTGTACATATTTCAATTTTCCAAATTCTGCAAAGTGAAACACGTCCATCTGCCAGATTTCATTCCTCTGAGTACCCTTTGGGTTACATCCTGCTGGTAATGGCGTTTGATTATAGAAGGAACAAGTAGGACATTTCTTTACTATTTCTTTGGCTTGTTACCAGGTTATGGAAAAATCCTTTTTTAAACCTTTACTATTGACATGATGTTTTTTATTAAATTCTGAGGCCTCCAGCACATTTCCTATCAATAATTTATCAATCTCATCATTGCCTTGTGCTAGAGGGCCTGGCAGACCAGTATGAGATTGGATGTGAGTTATATATAAAGGATGACTCCTTTTCCTGATTGTATCTTGTAATTGAATAAATAGTGAAGTTAATTCTGAAGCATCAGGGATAAATTCTTAAGTCTCAATATGTAATACCACTCTTTCAGCATACTGAGAATCAGTTACTATGTTGAGAGGTTCTGAAAAATCCATTAATACCAACAGAATAGCATACAATTCTGATTTTTGAACTGAATTATACGGACTTTGAACCACTTTACTTAAATTTTCTGATTTGTAACCTGCCTTTCCTTCTTTGTTGGCATCTGTATAAAATGTACGAACTCCAGATATGGGTTTTTGCCGTACAATTTGAGGCAAGATCCAATCAGCTCTCTTTATAAGATCAATTCTATCGCTTTTGGGATATTTGCTGTTAATTTCTCCCAAAAAATTACTGCAAGCTCTTTGCCAAGGTTCACTTTCTGTCCATAAGTTTTCAATGTCCTCCTTAGTTAAAGGTATGACAATTTCTGCTGGGTCTATTCCTGCTAATTGACGAAGTCTCAATTTTCCTTTCCAAATCAAGTCAGAGATTTTTTCCCCATAAGTTTTTAATTTTTTATTTGGTTTATTTGGTAAAAATATCCATTCCAATATAATATCTTCCCTCTGCATTAATATTCCAGTAGGAGAATGCCTAGAAGGTAAAATAACCAAAATGCAATCCAGCTTTGGATCAATACGATCCATTTGCCCTTTATGTACTTTCTTTTCTACCAAGGCTAATTCTTTCTCAGCTTCAGGTGATAATTCTCTTGGACTATTTAAGTCCTTGTCACCTTCTAAGGTTTTGAACAAATTAGTCAGTTCATCATGTTTTACCCCAACAATAGTTCGTAGATGAGAAATATCCCCAAATAATCTTTGAAAGTCATTAAGAGTCTGTAGTCTATCTCTTCTAATTTGCACCTTTTGGGGTCTAATTTTTTGTAGCTCTATTTTATATCCTAAATAATTAATAGAATCTCCTCTTTGTATCTTTTCAGGAGCAATTTGTAATCCCCAGCAAGGCAAAATTTTCTTTACGTCTTCAAACATTCTTTCTAAAGTACTTGGATTTGAGTCACCTAGTAAAATATCATCCATATAATGATAAATTATAGATTTAGGAAATTTTTTACGTATCACTTCCAATGGCTGTTGTACAAAATATTGGCACAGAGTTGGGCTATTTAACATTCCCTGTGGGAGGACCCTCCATTGAAATCTTTTAACCAGTTGAGAATTATTATAAGTAGGCACTGTGAAAGCAAATCTTTCTTTGTCTTTTTCTTGTAAGGGTATTGAAAAGAAACAGTCTTTTAAATCAATAACTATGAGAGGCCATCCTTTTGGTAACAGAGTAGGCAAAGGAATTCCAGATTGTAGAGAGCCCATTGGCTGAATTACTTTGTTAATTGCTCTAAGGTCTGTTACCATTCTCCATTTACCAGATTTCTTTTTAATAACAAATACAGGAGAATTCCAAGGGCTGGTTGATTCTTCAATATGCTGAGCATTTAACTGTTCTTCTACCAGCTCTTCTAAAGCCTGGAGTTTCTCTGTTGTTAAAGGCCATTGCTGAACCCATATAGACTTGTCTGTTAACCATTTTAAAGGTAGAATTGTTGGTATCTTTGGAAGATTATCAGTTGTTGTGCCCTGTTCTTGTATAATATGGATGGCTGGTGACCACTCAAAATAATGCCTTCTAATATTTCTCTCAGAAACATGTGCTAATTTATGATTTGTTTCTGAGATTGGAGGGATGTTAATCTGAGTATTCCATTGTTGCAACAAGTCTCGACCCCACAGGTTCATAGCTATGTTAGCCACATATGGTTTTAATTTTCCTCTCTGTCTTTCTGAACCTATACATTCGAGCCATCTTGCACTCTGTTTCACCTGAGATAATGTCCCAATTCCTAACAGTTGAACGTTTACCTCCTGAAGAGGCCAAGCTGGATGCCAAAATTCTGGTGCAATTATGGTAACGTCCGCACCTGTGTCTACCAGACCAGACAACAAAACACCATTTATTTTTATCGTTAATTTTGGTCTCTGTTCATTAATAGAAGTTTGCCAAAAATTTTTCTTTATGTTTTCTCCTGAATTTTCTATTCTCTCTGTTTCATCATCCTGACCAGCATGATTTATTCCAATAGGCATTTGGTTATTTAATCGCTTTGAGCAGGGGTTTTCTCTACAGCTGCAGGAAAGGTTTGAACTGTTTTTGCTATGGGGGCCTGCATGAGGCCCCTCTGTGAGTTTCCTGAAAACTGAGGCAAAGGGTTATCCTGTCTGTCCTTTGTTGATCTACATTTGTTGGTCCAGTGTTTTCCCTTACCACACCTTCTGCATACTCCAGAAGGAAGGGGCATTCTGTTGCCATTGTTCCTTAAAGAAACATTGTTTCTAGGAATGACATGTTTACAGTTCCTTTTAAAATGTCCCTGCTTTCCACATCCAAAACATCTAACACTCCTCAAACCTTTTGAAATTACTTCTCCTACCCATGTATCATCATGCTCATCAACCTCAACATTAATTGTTTCTCTAATCCAACCTTCCAAAGGTGCAGATCTTGCCTTTAATGGCCTGATTATTCTTTTGCATGCTGCATTCGCATTCTCAAATGCCAAAGCTTCAATTATTGCCTTACTAGCTTCTGATTCTGAGACCATTCTCTTTACTGCTGAAGCCAGTCTTTGTAAAAAATCTGTGAAAGATTCTTTTGGGCCTTGCATAACCTTTTTAAATGACTCAGGTTTTTTTCCTGGTTCCTCAACTCTGTCCCATGCATTCAAGGCTGTCATTCGACATAAAATTAGGGTTTGAACATCATATAAACATTGTGTTTGTACCGAAGCATATTGGCCTTCTCCGATAAGCTGATCCTGACAAACTTGTATTCCTTTATCCCTCCATTGTTTTTCTATGTTTTTAGCTTCATCCTTAAACCACGTTAGAAATTGAAGTCTCTGGCTGGGTTCCAGAACAGCTTGCGCCAGCTCCCGCCAGTCCTGTGGTACAATCCTATTATATGTTGACCAAGAGTTTAACATTTGCTTTACATATGGGGAATGCATGCCATAAGATACTATTGCCTCCTTAGACCTTTTAAAATCCAACAGTTCAATTGGAGCCCAAATATTTTGTGTAATCATTTGATCAGGCAACTGCTGTAAGGTTACAGGATAAATTAACAGTGATGTGTGTGAAAACAGGCTTTCTTTCTGTAACCTTATGATCCAAACTTGAAACAACTTCACTTTTAATTTCTTCTGTCTGAATTTTTACAGTTTTAACAAGTTTTTCTAAAGCTGTCATCCTGGCACTTAAATCGACTATCTTTTTAAATAGTAAAATGAGGATAAGCATAGTCATAAACTGCATAATTCCAATAATACTAGTCTTCTCATATAGTTGTTCCATTGTCAGACTGCCTAAAATTTCAAACAAAACCCAATTTTCTTCCAATGTACACATAAAATCCATTTTTTTTAAATGTGGAAAAAATTTGTCTTTTAAATAGTTTCCTTTATGGGCTGGGCGGTGGTGGTGCACGCCTTTAATCCCAGCACTTGGGAGGCAAAGGCAGGCGGATCTCTGTGAGTTCGAGGCCAGCCTGGGCTACCAAGTGAGTTCCAGGAAAGGCGCAAAGCTACACAGAGAAACCCTGTCTCGAAAAACCAAAACAAAAAAAAAAGTTTCCTTTATGACTTACCAAATCTGCATAGAACAGTAGAAATCTGAGCGAATTTCAAAACAGCCACCTAGTGTCCTAGGTGTGAATCCAGAGAGAGAGAGAAAGCGAAAGCGAAAGTGAAGGTGTAGCCGGCTAAAGCTTAAATCCAGCCACTTGCTCCCTCTTGAGCTAAGTCAAGGCTTGGCTTTACAGGCAGGCCTGAGTTGTTTGTAGCACTGGCTTTAAGCAAGCAGCTCAAGGTTAGTCCGGCCTGAGGCCAAGCAGACCTGGGCTGGGGCTAGGGAGCCGGCTGCTCAGGCTAGTGAGCCGGCCCCAAGCAGATTTTAATGGAATCTTGTCACGTTGGGCGCCAGATCTCATTACAGATGGTTGTGAGCCACCATGTGGTTGCTGGCGATTGAACTCAGGACCTCTGGAAGAACAAGCAGTGCTCTTAACCACTGAGCCATCTCTGGGCGCCAGATGTAGATGTAACCAACCGTCTTATTATAATAAGAAACACAGAGCCAATGTAAAAGAGAAAGCCGAGAGGTCAGAGCTCAGAGCTAAAATCTTACCTCATGCAATGCTCCTAGCTTCCCCGAGAGAGAGCTACTTCCTGTTTGTCTGTCTTTAAATAGTCTTTCTGTTCTGCCTTCTCATTGGTTGTAAACCCAAACACATGACTGCCTCGTCACTGCCTGTAAGTACCGCCCTCCAGGTCTTAAAGGCATATGTCTCCAATACTGGCTGTATCCCTGAACACACAGAAATCTACCTAGCTCTTCTAACCACCATGCTCTTGCTATGGCTCTAATAGCTCTGACCCCAGGGCAACTTTATTTATTAACATACAATTAAAATCACATTTCAGTACAAATAAAATATCACCATATAAGAAAATAAATGTTAAGTTTGAAAGTTGGCGTATACATAAGCTACATTACAGTCAAGAAATCTCTAACGTCCTGCTTCATTTATTATTTGCTATGCTGACCAATTTTATATCAGCTTGACACAGTCTAGAGTCACCTGAGAGGAGGAAACCCAATTGAGAAAATGCCTCCATAAAATTGGGCTGTAGATAATTTTCTTGCATAGTGAGTGATGTGAGAGGGCCCAGCCCATGTGGGTGGGTTCATCACTGGGCTGGTGGTCCTGGGTTCTATAAGAAAACAAACTGAGCAAACCAGGTGAAGCCAGGCACTAAACAGCACTCTTCCATGGCCTCTGCATCAGCTCTTGCCTCTAGGGTCCTTCCCTGCTTGAGTTCCTGATGCAACTGCTTTTGATGAACTACTATATGGAACTGTCCATGAAATAAACCCTTTTCTGCTGGAGTTGCTTTTGGTCATGGCTTTCACCACAATAGTCACCCTAACTAAGTCATTTGCCTAATTTGTAACTGTTCTTTGTGTGTGTGTGTGTGTGTGTGTGTGTGTGTGTGTGTGTGTGTGTGGTGTTTGTGTGTGTGTGTGGTGTTTGTGTGGTGTGTGTGTGTGTGTGTGTGTGTGTGTGTGTGTGTGATGACTGTCAAATGACCCTTATTCTTCCTATAGAAAAGGTGATGGGGCCAATCCCAATCCTTTTGTTTCCTTTCACATTAATTCCCTCCCAGTATATTAATCTTTCCTCTTCATTCTTGACTCATTTCTATTATTCATCATTCTTTCAATATTGGAAATGAACACAGTAATCTGTTTGTGACTAATGCTAAACACAGAACAATTGCAGTGGCCTGTAAGGCAGCCTTTGGACTACTGAGAGTCTCAGCATTTGAGTAGGTCTGTTTGCCTTACAAGAAATCTCTACATGTGCTACTCTACTTAACAGACACCCCTGTAACATAGATTTAGAATGTGCTAGGCAAAGAAAAAAAATCTAGGCTTAGGAATAGTAAAGAGCTCAACTCTAAAGCACATAACACATTTTATCAAATTTCCTCCTCTTTGTTACAACACTCAGTGTTTCATTTTCAGATAGGACAGATGACCAAGTCTTATCATCTCCAAATCCTAAACTCATTGAAGCTTTCTGTTCCTACTGGCCTAACACTTGAGTGCTTTGAGTAACAGCAGGAAAACTTAGATTTGTTCATGATACTAATTGAATTAATGTAATTCACATTTTTCTCTAATTCACAGTTTCTTTTATTATTGTTGTTTATGTTAGGGTCTATGAGCTAGAACATTCATATATTAAAACTGACCCAAATTTATGTTTTCAGTTAAGCTCGCTGGTTAATTTTGACATATCTGTATGTCCATCTTTCTGCCACAGCAGTCAAGACAGAGCAGTCCCATCTCACCTAACATCTTCCTTTTGTGATTCATCCACTCCATCAGTAATCAGCCCCCAGAGAGCACTGCCCACATTTTATTCATTAGAATTTCATCTTTTCCATATGTCATACCAATAATTTATTCTTTTGAGTCCAGCTTTTCTTATTTGTGTATGGTAGTAATCTGTTTTTATTTATTTCTGATTAGTGTTTCATTATAAGTATATGCCATCATATATTTAGTTCTTCCTCATTGATGAATACTTCTATCAATGGGAGTCATTTCTCATAAAAAATAAAACAGAAGATAAGATATAGGTATCTGCAAGGACATTGATTTTCTCTTTCTCTCTAAAAAAAATGGCTAGAAGTACAATTGGAGAACCATCTGGTAAGTATATTTTTAATTTGACACACAGTAAACTTTCAAATTGATTTCCAAACTATTTGTTCTTTCTTTATATCCCCACTCACAATGTGTGAGACTTTCTGTTACTTTTCAGAACTTGCATTTTATGATTTGTAAAGTTTTAGCCATTCCGTTAGATATGTAGTAATAGCAAACTTTGGTCTTAATATGCTTTCTCTTTAATGATCAGTGATGATGGACACCTTTTCAAGGTAATACTTGGCATCAGTATCTAAACTTGGATGATGTAACTTTGCAAATCTATAGGTCATCTATTAAAAAAGGATATTTTTTTCCTTTTAGTCTAGAGCAATGTTTCTTATTCCTATCTAAAGGAAAGATTTTTATCAGCTATGTTATGCAAATCATTTATTTTAGCATATGGCTTATATTTTGTTCCAATCTTTCAATTTTAATTTTTAAAATTAAATCATTATTTTAAAACATATTTAAGAGATCTTTAATTGCGCAAGGTCACCAGAAAGTTATCTTGTATTTATTTTAGATATTTTCTTGCCTCACATTTTAAATCTATGTTTTGTTTTATTTTCAAATTTATCTCCTCCTATATTCATCTTCCTCAGTTTGGTACAGAGATACAAAATTATTCTGTCATTTTTTTATTTAAAGGATTATTCCTCATTATCAAATTACTCTGACACTTAAATTTGCACCATTCTGTAATCAACCGAGCTAACCAATCAGCCATTAGCAATTTTTATTGATAAAAATCATCCATTTTTCATCTGGAATTATTTATCGATGTTCTTTTGTATGTCAATGATTTATTAATATATTTTGTTTTCATATAAACACCATGGAATTTTATTAGTGTATTATAAAATATATTAAATCATGCTACTCTTATTTTGAAAATTATTTGATTGTTATAATTTCTTAGATCTTATGCATATACCTTTAGATATCAATTTCTTTTAAAAGTGAACATTTATTGGGAATAAGAGCCAATTTGGATGAAATTGACATTTTTATAATTTTGATACTTTTGTTGTTCTAATACACATATACATCTCAAGTTTTCATTTACTTTATTCCTTGAACCTTGATGGTTTTAGGAATACAAGAGTGTGAATAATTTGTTAATTTAAAGTTGATTAACTTTTTTTTAATGATCTTTTAAATCTGAGTTACTTAAAGCCCAGATGTCTTTTGACTCTGGCCAAAAAGAGACTATCATCACATGCATTCCAGAACACTCCAAGAAACTTCACTGTCTACAGCTAATTTGCTCACTCTTCCAATGATACAATCCACTCATGTGGTGACTATATTGAATTAAGGTGTGAAGAGCTGCGAAGGAGGAGGCACTCCTACTGATGAGGAAAAGGAGCCCTGCAGACCTTCATTCGTACTTGAAGGCTAGCCCACACATGTATGAGAGGGTAACTGAAGAAAAACAGAGAGACTCTACTGTTCTACACATCATTCTCGAGCACCTGGCACAAGAGGAAGTCCTAGATTTTAAATGCCGAGAATGATGCTGATCATCATTTATGTTTGCTGAGACCCCAGTTAGATGGATTCTCGCTGCCGACTGCCAAGAGGGCTCTGAGCTTGTGTGTGACACCATTAGTACCCATTTCTGGCCCCATCTTGCCACTTTTATAATGCATTCAATTATTTTTATTCAATAAAAATCAAAATTATACAAACAAAATTATGTTAATATGGCATTAAGTGAAAATATATTCACTATTCTTTAGATTCTAAATATAGGCAACCAAGCATGAATATTCATAATACAATTAACTGGGTTATATATTCTATTTGCTTTGAAAATTGACAGAGATAAATGAAACTGCCTTGCATATAAATTTGTCTGATTGCTTGCTTCAATATTCTATTGCATTCTAGTCTCTTAAAGCATGATTTATGTTGCTTTTTCACAGAAGGGAAAGTTACCCAAACTGATGGAGGTACACATGGGAGATTAAATCCATTATTCCATTTATAAGTGAAGAAAGAGAAAGACAAAGAGGAAACCTGAAATACAAACAAACAAGAAAGCATCATGGGTATAGGTACACTAGGGTTGAGAGTCCTTTATGACTGTCAAATTCACAAACTCAGGGTTCTATTTCCAAAGCCAAAGTATCACAGTGGCTTCATTCTGATGCAGAGTAGAATTGAAGATCCAATGAACTGAAACCCAACCAAAAAACCGCTATCTTCACTACCCATGGTAAGAAAATGCAGGGGGATTTAAAGTTTGGGCTTTCACATCATCGTTTTGTTACCTTCTGTCGCTGTGACAACACAACCAAGAGAATCCCTTGACAGGAAGATGCTGTTTTCAGGGGATTTATCCCATTGTCATTTGGTTCTGTTGCTCTGGGCTTGTGTTAAGGGAGATCATCACGGTGGGGAGTGAGGAGGGAGCAGAGATGGTCACCTCATGGCAGTTGGAAGGTGGGGAAGATTACACAAGAAGCCAGGGCACACAATCTACTTGTCCACGACCTCACTCTCCTACTACTTCCTCTTCCACAGCCTCCACAATTCGACCAAGACTTGAACACATGAGACTTTGTGAAACGGTACAGATTCAAAATAAAGTACTTCTTACTGAGGCAATGGAAACCAAAATGTGCATTTAATTGCTATTTTACAAAACCACGACTTTGGCTTCATATTTGTATTTCAGAGGAAAAAAACTGGTCACAACTCATCATGAAATAACATTCTTAAATTATTATTTTCCTATAAACTATATAGTAGCTATTACACTTTGTTTAAATGATATTAAGATGCCTTATAATTTTGTTATCTTTTACTTTATATTTCACTTTCATATGTTGAATTTGAATCTAACTCCTATACACATTATTTTTGGCTTTCTGTTTACCATGTCGAGCCTTTCATGTCCCCTACCAGGTTAGTATCAGCTACAGCTATGGAAACAAGGTCCAGTTAATGAACACAATCCAGTTCTGCCACCTGCAGCAAGCATGGAATGAGTGTTTTCAAGTGTCTTCAGAATCATGGAATGAGCACTTTACCCAACTGAGTGACATTACCGACCTCTGTAAGGTCACAGTGTAACTAGCTGTGACCTCATAGCTCTCAGGGTTGCTGGATTTCAGCATACCACATTCTCATTTCAAAATGATTGCAAAGCATTTTCCTAAATAGGTTTAAAGATTATTCCAATTGGAAATCCTGTAAAATAAATTAGAACTCTAAATACATTTATTGGAATTTGGAATTTATAATAATGACTTGGCTCAAGCTTATGTCTAAAATTAGAATGACTTTTCAAATAGGATATTTGAATTCTGTTTTATTCAGCTGTGTTCCACTTTTACTTTAAAAAGGAAAATTAAAAACTGATCTATTTTTCTAATGCCTTCCAGATTGAATGGTGCTAATATTTTTCAGTCGTGAGAAACACATTGAATTTTTCTGTTTTTGTGATCCAAATTACTTTCCTGTTTCTATTTGTTTTTTAAATGGCATAACAAGTTGTAGGTTTCATATGGCACTTTTATATATAATGTATGTTGCTCTTTCCTGCCATATTTGCCCCTAGCTCTCTGTCATTCTCCTTGTACCCTTCTGTTCTCAGTGGCCTCATTTTCTCATGATTTTATGTCACATGTGTCACTCTTCTCTTAAAACTCACTGTGAACCCTTTTCTAGTTTCATGACCCATAACAACATCTACTCCTACAGAAATATACATTAAAACAAATTTGAAGCTAGCACCACACAAGAGGGAGAACGTGTGCCTTTTTCTCTCTGAGTCTGTGTCGCTCTACTTAGAATAATAATTTCAAGATCCACTCATTGTCCTGCCAACTTAGTAATTTCATTTTTCCTTATGTCTGAATTAAGTTCTGTTTTGTACTTGTACCACATTTTCATTATATTTATTCATCAATGATCCATTTATTCATCACACATGATTCCACTCCCTGTGAATAGGTTAACAAGAAATGAGGCCGTGAAAGCATCTCACTGGTAGAACTTAGAGTCCTTTTTGTATGTACCCAAGAACTGTATAGCAAGATCTTGCTGTAGTTCAGTGTTTAGTTGTTTTTGAGACCTTGTACTTACTTCCTTAGTAGCTATACCAGTTTGTACTCTCAGTGAATAAGGTTTTTCCTTTCTCCACATTCTGGATAGTATTACGTGTCATTTGTTTTCTGTAGGATAGACACTCTAACTGCAGTGAGGTAGAAACTCAAAAGTCTTAATTTGCATTTCCTTGATGGGTGAAGATGTGGAACAATTTTTAAGATGATGGTCCACTGGTGCAATATTAGTAGTGTATGTAGCTGCCTTCCAAATTATTTTCAAAATAGGAAAGCTTTCAGTGAAAAAAAAAAAAAAACTCAAAAATCAAAGCAGAGCATACCAACAAAGACATTAAGGTAGGAATGCAAAATTTTAAAAGTAATTCATTTCCTCTTCTGTGCTACTATAAGTATTTCATACATTTATCAATTACTCTATCACATGATTTGACACGAGTAGCTTTTCATTGAGCATTATATGAATTACATGTACTGTGTTTAATGAATGTGTTAATGTTCAATCGTTTTCTACAAAAGATGTTATTATAACAATTTGTTTTCATTTGATGGTGTTTGGAATAAAGTGAAGATGGTGATTGCTAGAGCTCACATATTCAAGGATATAGGTGCTTAATCCTATAGTTATCTCTAGCTATTTATTTGACACAAACCTGATATTACCTAGGAAGAGGGAACCTCATCTGAAGAATTAACTACCATAATCAGACTGGTTTGTGTATAAGTAAGTCTGTAATACATTTTCCTAATTGCTAATTTATTAGTGAAATTATTAAGGCAACTCCATGTAGTTAAAAGGAAGGTTTATTTTGTGGGGTAACTTACAAATGAAGGGATAGGTAACAGGGTCTGGGAAAAGTGTGGCACAGTCTGGCAGTGTTCTCTGGAGAACTCTACTCAGTCTACCTCCAGGGTCCAGGGTCCAGGAACCAAGAAAGCTGGCACATCCAGATCTCAGGGTCTTCAGGGTCCTCTCTTGGCCCCGCCTTGTAGATGTGATAGTTACTGAAGCCTCAATGGGGGTTGGAACTTTCAGATAAAAGCTGGAATGACTACCCATTACACTAATTGGTGTAGGAGGACCCAACCTATTTTGGACAGTGCCATCCCTAGGCATTTGGGTTTGGGCTGCATAAGAATTCTACCTGAGCAACCAAGAGTTCAGGAGCCAGTAACCACTGTTCCTCTATGGTCTCCCTTTCAGTTCCTGCCCTGAATTCCCTTGTTAACTGTCATATCACAAAGTATGAGATGAACTAAAGCTGTTCTTCCTGAAATTTCTGTTCCTTCAAGTCTTTTGTCATGGCAAAGTAAAAATCAAAGTAGGAAACTCAAGTACAGTTTGGAAGATGGTAGTGGTATATTAATAAGGTTAGACATTTTGTGTTAATTGTCATTTTCGTATTTTAGTATAGGGTGCACTTGAAACATAATTTGAAAGCATTATTGTTTAGGCTCAAAGTTAAAAGATACATAAGTTGATTTAAATTGAAGTCAGAGAAAAATACAAAGAAAGTAATACTTGAGAGAGGACAGAAGACTCACGTCCCATAGTGAAGCATCTTGAGGACCTTTGGACACAGTGGGTTTCATAATGAATGTACATTTACATGCCTTTGAAATCTGAATAATTTGTCTCATTTTAAGGTGGATTATGTGATTTAATTTTTTTCATTAAAGAGTAACATTTTTGATGCCAGGCAGTGGTGGCACAAGCCTTTAATCCCAGCACTCAGGAGGCAGAGGCAGGCGGATCTCTGTGAGTTCGAAGCCAGCCTTGTCTACAGAGCAAGATCCAGGAAAAGCGCAAAGCTACACAGAGAAACCCTGTCTCGAAAAATAAAAAAAAATAAAAAAAGCAAACAAACAAAAAAGAGTAACATTTTTGGTTTGAAAAAAAACTTCTTGGGCAATACAGGTTTTCAGTTCCAATACTTGTAGGTTGAGGCCTTAACGATCAAGAGTTCAAGGTCAGTTTCAGTTACATAATAAGTGCAGGGCCAGTTTGTGCTGGGCAAAATATCATTTCTGAAAACAAAGAGAAAAATTTTCAGGTACAGATTTTTCTTAAAAGTGGAGCTAAATGAATAAAGAGAATAGAATTCAAATAGAATTCTGACCTGTAGGTGAATACAGAGGTATTCAATGTTGAACAGAAACTCCCATTTGGTGAGTGGGTATTCATCAACCCATTCACTCACCAGTTCATCACACAGCATACCTGCAGACCTAAATCATTTATGTTATACTTCTCTTTTGGAATGCCTGCACACCCCTGTTAAAATACCTGGAAATAGACGAAAGCATTTTTTTTATGTTCTTACATTTTCATGACCACCACGTCCCCTGTATGGTATACAGAATGGAATGTTTTAACTCTCAGGTTGATTGTAAGAGTCTGTAACTTTCACTGTTTTCCTTGGCATCTGTCTCATTTCATTCTGCATATGACACTGAACACAAAACCATTCAATACTAAGTGAATGATGTCATAGGTCAATGGTTCTCCCCTCCCCATAGGTCATTGGGAGACTTGGCAAAGAACTGTAGAAGTAATCCTAGAAGTTCTCCTTTAACTTCTGCAGGTTTTAAGAAATCAGAGCTGGAAAGCATCACACCTAGGTACAAAGCACGGTTTTGTGTGACCCTCCTATCTGGTGAGACATAATTACAGAGCATGTGATCAGCTTCACACTGGAAAGATGGACACATTCTTGCTTACGCCGTTGACCTCTTACTCAAATTTTCTCACCCTTCTGTATATAGGTGTCCTTGGTGGCGAATCAGAGGCTTCATCCTCATGATTTCTGAGGCTAAATTTTATCTTGAAGTGTCCCTGGTTCTATCACAGCTAACTCCTACACTTAGGACGGGAAAAAGACAGAATACCAGCTATATTAGTCTTTCACATGTCAGTGAAGGAAAAAAAATCCCCTGTGTGCTATGACAATTGAGCTGCTGCTGATTCTTTCACTGCCCCTCCCATTTCTTCCCACAATGTTTTATCTTCATAAATGAGGGTAACTAGACTGACAGCACCCCTGGGTTTTCATCAGTTCCCTGGAGGTTTGTATGGAATTAAATAGAATCCACACAGCAGAGAAGATGTTAACCATTAAGAGCACAGTTGTGCGGCACAGCCTCATGTGCATGTACACATCACCATTGCAAGTGCTCCAATTTACAGACAGTATGAAAAGCTGAAGCACGTTCTCCTTCAGAGAAGTCCTTTCAAGTCAATTTTTCAAGGCAAACTCCAAATGGCTCTAGATTACAGCCAGACAGCCGCCTCCACCCCATTGCTGATGACAATTCAAGACAGCTGCTAAATTTAAGCATGCCTTTACTGGAACCCGGGGCTTCACGCACAATAGCAGTCTGTGTGCTGCCAATCCCCAGGATGTACTCAACTTTTGAATTGCTGCACAGCAGCCCTGCTGATCCTTAATCCTTGTGAATACAGAGTTGACACGTGGCCAAGAATTTCAGAGGATTCATTTTTAAAGGGAAAAAATAGGAACAAAAGGAAAGGAAAAGCTCAACTCAACATGGTAAGACATCCTGCCAGGCAACAAAGCAGGAGGAATGGGATAACTCTGTAAACACAGTCCCCAACATACAGATGGTTCTTGTTCTGGAAGTTCAGTTACAGGCCTGTCATTTGGCAACCAGGATGTGTTTCTCTATAGAAACTGCATTTTCCTTCTTGTTTAGTGACTCTTCCATTGTTGCTATGATAAAACACCAGAAACAAGGCAAATTACAGGAGGAGGAGCTTACCTGGCCTTCAGTTACGGAGGGCTAAGAGTCCATGATGGCAGGGAGGCATGCCAGCAAGCAAAATGCATAGTGGCAGGAGCAGGAAGCTGAGAATGAATGGCAGATCTATATCCTCCACCACATGAAGCAGAGAGAGAGAGAGGAGAGAGGAGAGAGAGAGAGAGAGAGAGAGAGAGAGAGAGAGAGAGAGAGAGAGAGAGAGAGAGCTGGAAGCTGGAAGTAGAATGAGGCTATAAAATGCTCAAAGCCCTTTCCCAGTGTTCAGAGGGATTCCTGTAGGTTCTGAGTGTTCTGGATCTCAAGTTGTGATAACCAGCTGTACCCGTGACAGGGCACTTAAGACAACCCGATTTTAAAGAAGAACAGTATATGACCGCATGGTTTCAGTGCGTGGACGTTAGACCCTGTTTTTCTTCGTGCCTGTGGTGGCACAGTGGATCCTGGCAGATGTGTATAGCTGCTCACTTCATGGTGGCCAGGATGGAAAGAGAGAGAACAAGAAACTGAAGCCTGATTATCTCTTTCAGGCTCCAGTCACCACAGTTCTTTCCAGTAACCCCCCATCCCCCAAAGCTCCCACTACTTTACTCTAGGCTTAGAAACAAGCCACCGGCATGTGAATATTATGGGGAACATTAGACAGCCAAAACACGGCGAGAGTAGTGTTGCTGGCTTAGGTGAAACTATCAAGGAGAGTAACAGTATCATGGGTGGCAAAGTCACAGAACTAAGTCATAGTAAGCTGTCTTAAATTGCAAGTGGATCCACTCAACACTTAATTATCAATTACTTATTACACCTTCAGAAATCAAAGAACTAGAGTCTCGGAGCTTGTCTGTGTGTCTTGAGTCTGTTGAGTTTCTCCAAAGCAAAATCACGAGGGAAGTCCAAGTCGATGCTTTCCTTAGGAGAAACTTGACTTCATCAATGTTCTTCAGCATCTGTGATCAATCTCACTTGTGACCTTGTATCCAACCTAGCACGCTGGAAGGATTTCCTTCCTATTAGCAGTCTCCACAGGCTCGCGGAAGATGTGTTCCTCCTGTGTTTCTAAGTCTCCTGTTCACCTCCCGCTGAGCTCTTTTTGACAAGCTTCAACCTACTAAATAATGAGACCATCTGGGCTTGGCCTAATTTCCCCGTGCCCTTCTCCAGGTTTCCACTAGCGACTAAGATCTCTTCAGTCCCCAGCTCTCACTACCACCTAACTAGTCACTGTGAAAGTGACCCTGACCTGTCAAAGTTCTCAAGGTGCTAATAATAGAAACAGGTTCTGCACATATAAAAACAGCACAGGATAAGTAAGTAATCTTCTGGGGCTCAAAGTTTTTGACTCAAAAGTCTCATTGTAATTCAGGGCTTTGACAGTGTGGAGGGCCTGGACTTGGCAACATAACCTCCTCAGGTGATTCCCTGTGAGTTCTGGCTCTCTAGCCTTAACACTTGCCCTTCAAAAAGGACATAAGAAGCAGCATGTATGATTTGTCTTTTAAATTTCGCCATGTCTGTCCTTTTCTCCCTTTCTGCGGGGGCCGAGAATAGCCTTGGAGCACTCCTCTTGTGCTGTAATCCCTGAAGTGGCCAGTTTTGAAAATTCAAGGCACTTTTCTGCGACAAGAAAATAGAAATGGATGGGAGGCCAGCGGTGCCTGCCTGTGCTCTTTTTCTCGTTTTTTTACCCCACTTAAACTCAGCAGAGGAAGACAAAGGCACAGATAAGAGAAAATAATGGGATTCGGAGTTTACAAAGAATACATTAAAACGTAGCTGCTTCACTTCAGAAGAAATCCAGACTTCTGGGGCTTGGCAGAGTGAGCATGCTGGAGGTCACCTCTGCTGCCCTCTCCTTTCTGGGTGAATCTCTGATTGGAAGGCGAAGATATTTGTTTCAGAATAAGTATTAACCCACAGAGAACATGATGAAGTTTTCAGGGGAAAAGAATTTTCTACCACCGTGCTCAGTTTGTAAGGGAAGAGACAGGAAAAAGCCACTTAAAACGGAATGAGACTGTTGCTACCAAGAAATTATGAGATGACAGTTAAGCCAAATAAGCAAGAAAATCTAAATATTCTCTTGACAGGATGCAGAACTGCTTTGAGTTAGGTATAGATTCATTCTGCTAATCTCACTACAAAATACAAGAGTGAATACGTTTCATTTCATGGATCATGCTAGGGCTAGTGAAGATATTTTTTTTTTTCCACATCAGAAAGAACAGGTGGGTTTTGTAGGTTACAAAGGTACTAACTGGCCTCAAGATCACTCAGTATAATGTAAATGTTATGAATTTATACCAATTTATGAATAAGAAACTTTAAAGGCAAGTCACTTTCTCTACAATAATTATGAAAGAAATGACTTAGTTTTCCCATGACAACTGAGGAAGTTTTGAAGTCCCAGGAGGTTAAGCGTAACATGTTCAAAGTCATAGATGGGGGAAAAGTTCAAACAACTTGAACCACGGTTATTTGGGACTGCACACTTGCCGTATTTTCAGTGTTCCATGCTAGCTATGCTGATAAACTACAAAGCAATGAAATGATATAGCCCAGGTCTGTCAATCATGGAGGCCATTTCTAAACACTGTTGTAGCACTTTTTATACTTTTCTTTCTGAATATGCTTATGAGTCCTGGAAACCATGCTAAGACAAGATCATACTAGAGTTTGAATTCGAAATGTCCAACACAAGTGCTCATGCTTTGTTTTTTCCTCCTGCTTGTGGCCATATTTTGAAGATGGTGGAGACTTAAGATGGCACTGGACTAGTAGATGGGCCTCGAAAGACTTTCTTTGATTCCAGCTGTTCTCCAATGTACCTGGTCTTATACATTGTTAAGTGACTTTTTTGAAGAATAAATCTTTATTCTCTCTAAAAACAGGTGCTAATAGATACAAGAAATGAACCCATGCAACTCTTAAGTAGGGAAATGGTGCATTTATTAGAGTTACAGAAGCATGGGTAACTGAAAGTTTTAAGCTTGGAATTCCCCGAATAATTTGAAGACAATTCAGCTGACTGGGAATTTTCTTTCCCTCAGCAGTTATTATGGCTTATGTATTGTTGGACAGGAGTCTTACCAATTTTGTAAATTTAGGAGCTTTCTGAGTCTTCTAAGTTTCCTTACTTTCTAAGACTTAAGCATCTCACCTCCTTTCAATAGGGAATGTTTCCATGCTGACAAAATAGCTACACAACACTCAGTCCCTTCCTCCAGATTTTTCCATTTTTCTCTGACGACCTCCCATGATGCTCCCTGAGTCTTGGAGGGGTGAAATAGACATCTGATTGTTTCTTCTCCATCTGTGACATACCATAAGCATACTTTACCACTTCATCGGTCATCTCTTCTTAGGAGCTTAAATAGTTATGAGTGTTTGCAATATATCACAATTTTTTTTTCAAAAGGCCTTTTGCTCCATGACACACCCAGAGTTATAGTAGCCCTAATCTATGGTTGTAAATAAAAGAATTATTTAGAAATCAATTTGACAGATACACTGGCTCCATTTGACCACCATGAAACCAAAAACTAACAAAAACAAACAAACAAACAAAACAAAATGAAACAGCAGCTGATTCCCCACTAAGACTTACGACACCCCCCTCCACAGCCATCACCATTTGAAGTAACTCACAGTTAACTGTCAGATGTGTAATGTCAAATGAACCATAAGTCAAATTAGAAAGCACTTTGTTGAACTTGTACCATTAGTGCTACTGTTGTACCCATGGGTATGTATTGCCTAGCATGATGTTACTATATCAGGCAGGGTCCATCGATGATCAATTTTCTATGGTTTCCTGAATGACAACAAACAACACACACATTCACTAAGTTCTGTTACTCTAGAGAACCAAAAACTAATACAGCACCCAAGAGCATTCTTTCTCACTCACGCATAGTACCTTCATATAAATCCATTAACTTCTGATTTCACTGTTCTTCCAAGTGCTTTCAAAATTATCTACTCAATGGTTATCAGTACACAATGAAACCTTTTACAGATGGTGGGCAGAATCTCTAGAGGTTCAGGGTTATCAGTTCCAAGTAGTACCAGTTGGTCTTGAATGGCTAAGCAGATACTGTAAAGGAAACTAGGCCTAATACGATGCCTTCACTTTTATCAGTTGCTTCAACAGAAGAGCAATGCTGTGTATAGGGACATGAATGTCACTATCTCACTTAGGCCTGTATAACCTACTGTCACCTTTCAGGAACCATGAGCTCCGTATTCTGTAATGTTGTTGCTGCTAGAAGATTGTTGCACATTTCTACATCCCAAATCATTTCTGGGTTTCCAGCCCATCATAATCTGCCTGTCTCATGCCTAAGGTAGAGTACATCTTTGGTCAACCATACTTGCCACTGGAAATCTTGGTTCTTTGGGGTCAGAACTGCAGCTTTTACCTGCCCATTGGTCACAAGTGACTGCTGAAAGGGCCCTGGGTTGGAGTTAACAATCTTCATCTTCAATATACTTTCTTTCAGGGGAAAAATGAATACAATGTATTTGGGTAAGACAACATCTCACCCTTTAGATAACATTAATCTTTACTTTTAACTAGAAGAATTTATCATTTAGGTGTTCTATAAATTATTGCCCTGGCTGTACAGGCTTCCTGAAACACACTAGCATAGCATCAAGCTTCCTGCTTTTTTCCCCCTGAGTAACTTCAGCTATATACAAACCCTGCAACATTTGCTTTCAAGTGAAAGGGATAAAGTACATTTTTTGTTTTGCCATTTTTCATCCTCTCTTGATTTCATCTGTAGACAAAATTATATTAATCAAACATATTCATTTGTTCCAGATCATCCTCTACCTCATAAAGATCTGTCTTACCATGATGATCAGCCATCTAAATAACCCCATACCAATCCAGGCATACATACCACTTCTCAGTGCCAAAATTCCCAGTAATGCTTGCCCTTCCCTTACTGTCTTGAATTCCTTAGTATTTGTGAGGAGCTCATCCAGTAATAACCAATTATTTCCCATAGATGATATGAAACAATCCATGGCTTTATTTTCCTGTATTGTCTCAAGTAACATAGCCTTTGTCTCAAGGACAGATGAGGAGATATATGGCTAAGACACCCAAACTGAACTCACCCACCAACATGTTCAGTAGTCTTATGATTCAGCTTGTGAGAGACTATCCTATAAAGCTTGTATAAAAGTCTTCCCATTTAAAGAAGTGAGAGAATATTCTCTAGTTATCATGGTTTCTTTTACTCGATACACTGAAGTGTGGATTTTCCTTCCTTGTGTAGTAAAGAACATACTTCAGAACAGTATTCTATCACTTCTACTTCATTCTCTTTCTGATTACAATTCTCCCCACTAGCTCTAAGATGCTGAAACTCAAGAAAAGGCTATTTTAGCACAGATCCAACGTGGACTCTCTTGCATCCTTCCTACTATAAGAAATGCGAGCCAACATCTCCATCAAATGATTTCCCATTTTCTATTTGTCCTAACTGACACATAACTGATTTGATTAACAGATACTTGTGAGTCACACTGTAAAGTTTTGATGCATGTATACATAGTATAATACTGAATCACTGTAAGAATCATAGAAATTATCACTATGAAGATTTCTTTGTGGCTAGAACATATGAAAAAATATAAATACTATAAATACTACTGTTCATTGTATTACACAATGGAAAATAAGTAAGTGCAACAGAAAATTGTAAGATCATAAAAGAAGTGTTTTTGTTTTTTTTTTTTTTAAAGTGGCCACTTGAGTGCATGGGTTTAAAGTACAATCAATCTGAACACTGTGTTAATTATTGTAGCAATGTTCACATGTACAGGGCAAACAAAAATACACATGACTAGGTTGCTGCAAAATCAGGATTATGCAAGTTTAGAACAACGGCAAGAAGGAATAGAGGATCACTTGCAAGGAAAGAAAAGTAAAGGCAGCTTTATTCCTTTTGGAAATGGGAGCTGCACTAGCCCTAGCTCATGAGGCTGTAAACTGAAAGTAAAGCATGAGAAATACTTCAGCTTTCCTGGTACTCAAGAAGAACCCAGTCAACAATTGCCGTTGTTGCTGTCAGGTTGCCATGGCTCACAAATACCTATGGCAGACAATAAAGGAAGTTACGTAGGTGGAAGGTGATGAATAATGAGAATGCAGTGGGATGATGGATGCAATGTTTCAGTGAGAACAAACACAATTATACTGAGAACTTGAGTAAATAAGACCAAGCTAAACAAGAATAGAAGGCTCCTACAGAGGCTGATGGGTCAATCACGTGGGAGGAATGGGCAACATGACCCAATAGCAACATGCTTCAGATGAGCAAGTTGTTTACATAAAGCAAATGTTATTCTTTCATTCTTACAACAAGGAGGAAGTTCAGTTCTTTCCTGGGAACCTGCTGCTAGAGAGAGGAGAAACAATGATTTCATTCCAAATGAATCGATTTCCTTGCAGTGCAACTTAATTTTCCATAAAAACATAGATGGGAAGGGGGCAATTGGTGAAGAGTATTTGAATTTAAAGACAATGAATGATTATAGATTTGAGATTTGGATGATCAGCGTGGTAGAATATAAAATGACAGCATGTTTCCCACTTTCTTTTGAGACTAAATTTGAGTTGCAGAGAGATACTAGAGTATGGGGCAAGGATGATAAAAGGCACACAGTACTTTGGCTACCATACATGGCAATGCATCAGAGACACTTTTTTTTTTTTGAACTGTAGATAAGTCCCACGCTCATCTCTACATGATACCGTTGGGAGTCTAGGAAATAATGCATGGGTCAAGGTCACTAGTGTTTTACTCAAGCCTGCCTTTGCTCATTAACATTTTTGAAATTGATTCATTAAGTGTTTATAAAAAAACTAGCCTTTTATGTAAATATGTATGTATTCACATATATACAATAATCCAATATTTAATCACAACAAAACAATATATCTTCAAAAAGAAATGTGAGGTAATGAAAAACACCCACTAAATGAGAAATGAGTGGTATTTTTTATGTTTTATATATAGTTGCAGACTCTGCTCCTTTTGAGTTTTTACACAGAGAATTTTGATTTCATTTTAAATTGTTTGTTTTTAATTTTTTATGCAATGTAATTTGATCATATTCTTTCCCTTCCATGAAGTTTTTCTAGATCCTCCCACCATGTATGTTCTTTCTTCTATCATTAAAAAGAAGACAAAACAAAATAAAACCCAAAAGACAAAAACTCATCAATCATTACAAAAGAGCACAAAAAACAAACAAACAAATAAACCATGGAGTGCATTTTGTGTTGATGGACTGCTCTTGACAATGAGGTCTATCCCGAATCATGTCCAGCGTTTGAGCAATACTATTTCATGGAGAGTGAGCTCTTCAGTACCCAAAGGGTTCCCATCCATCCTTTCAGTGCCAAAGATACTGCCAGCAGTTTCGCACAGATACCGTTGCCACTAGGTTCTCAACAAATCATACGCATTGTTGAATTTGGAAAGAAATGAAAAAGCAATAGAATGTGTAAAGAATGGAAACATCTGCTCTGTCACTGGGTTGCGTTTCATACCAGATTCTGAGCTTATTTATGGGGATGATGATTTTGCTTAAGTCTCAGCAACATTTTGTCTAGACTTTAGTCCCTGGATAATTCTAATTTAAATCTTTGGAATTGTCTCTTCCACTTCATTTGCACAAACAAATAAGAATTTGATAAGCATAGCAAATAAATTGGCAAACATAAGTAAAAATTTTATCTAAAAAATATTCCTTTAAAGGAGATATCATTTACATTTCAGAGTAGGGGGTTTCCTCAGGTATCTCATCAAAGAAGACAAAAAATAGGAAGCATGTGTGACTACATTGTCAAGATTATCCAGATGATTTTTTCATCTGCTTTTGTGTTCTCTTTTTGTTGATACTAAAGTCTTCCAAATGCAATGTATTTTTTCCCTCTTTCAAGAAAGCATGAATAAGACAGCCAACAAACATAACAGTTATCTGCGCTTTAAAAAAATGCATTATTTTCTCTCTCATTAAAATACAAACAGGCATCTAAAAATAATAATAATATAAAATAATAGTAAACAATTAGAATATGACAAAACAAACAAACAAAAGCTAGAAGAAAAAGAGCCAAACAAACACATGTAGAGGCAGACACACACATTCCCACACACAGAAATACAAACACAAAATCAGAAACTGTAATACATATGCAAAAGACCTGTAAGTGTACAACAGACAAACAAAAAAGCCCTGACAAAGTATTAGGAGACAAGTATCTGCAAAGACACTGTGCAGTTTGTTTTGTGTTTGCCATGTACTGCTGTGTATGGGACCTGCCCTGAAGAGTGGTTGGTATACCCCATAAGATGCTGTTGGGGAAAATTAAGTTTTCATTTGAGGATGATGATCAATTGGCTTTAGCTTTTGGTTTAGTGATGGAGGCTCAATGTCCACTTCCACTCTCACTGTTGGGACCCTATCTGGCTTAGACCTGTGCTGGCTCTGTGCGTGATTCAGTCTCTGTTGAGTTCATGTGTGTTGGTCCTGCTTGCTTACAAAGCCTTGTTTCCTTGGTGTCCTCCATGCCCTCGGGCTGCTTCTCTGAAGGGTCCTCTGAACCCTGAGGGGAGGAATGTGATGGAGATATTCCATTGATGACTCAGTGTTCCATGGTCTCTTCACATTGTTCAGCTGTGGATCTCTGTATTTATTCTAATTTACTGCAGGAGAAAGTGGAGAGGAGGAGTTGGGAGGAAGAGAAACCATCATCAGAATGTATTGTAGGAAAATGCATTTTCAATAAAAATATAAAATGTATTATCATTAATTTTTAAGTAAAATATAATTGCATACCTTTCCCTCTTCTCCCTCTGAACCTTCCTATGTCTGCTCTCATGTTCCCCTTCACTTGATCTCACATCAATGGCCTCTTTTTTTCTGTGATTAATATTGTTAAATATATGCATATAGATAAATGCACTAATATGTAAATAGAACCTGCTGTGTCTGTTTAGCATGGCTTGGATGTAAAGGATTCTAGGATTGTACTCTCTATTGGATAACCAATCAGGCAGCTCATTCCTGGGAAATAATAATTATCCTCTTCTCAACATTCATTAGTTGTTTGTCGTTCTTTGTCTTGCCTTGGAACCCAGTAAGATTTTCCCCTTCAAGTTAACATGAGCAGTACTGCTTTGCTTATAAATTTTTAATTAAATATTCTATTATTTTTTGTGCATATATTATGTATGATGTGATGGATCATCTATGTTTCTGTTGCTAACATGCAGTGAACAAAGATTGTTAAGTATTGGACACTATATATTTAAAAAGCAAAAAAAAAAAAAAAAAATCAAACCAGATCCCTTGTGACTGACCACTTGATACATAACTAAAGTCCATGGAACCCCAGGCCTTCCCTGCAACTGCTTCAGCTATTTCTTCTAGCATCTGCATTCCATTGAGAACCCCCCTCCAACCTACAAAATTAGAACAATATTCCTTATAAGCACAGATGTGAGAATTCTCAGTAAAATACTTGCAAACCAAATTGAAGAACACACCACAAGTGTTATCCAGCATGATCAAGCTGACTTCATCACAGAGATTCAGCTACAGTTTAACATATCAATAAATATAAACAATCAGACTAAACAAGTTGACTCACAGAGATTCAGGTATAGTTTAGCATATCAATAGACATAAACAATCAGAATAAAACACAAAAACTATATGATCATCTCTTTAGAAGCAGAAATAACCTTTGACAAAAATCTAACATCTCTTCATGATAAATAGCCCTGGAAAGACTAGGGATACAATGGGTACAATTAACCATAATAAAGGCAATTACAGTCAGCTCACAGCCAACATCATTCTTTTTTAAAATTTTTATTTTTATTATTAACAAATTTTCTATTCAATTTTACATACCAACCACAGATTCTCCTCTCCTCCCTCCCCCCACCCCCAGCCTTCTCCAACAACCCATCCCCCATTTCTACCTCCTCCAAGGCAAAGTCTCCCACAGGGAGACAACAGAGGACCAACATCATTTTTAAAGTAAAGGAACAATAAGTATTTATGCTACAATTATCAACAAGGCAGGGATGTCCACTCTTTCCATATCTACTCAATAAAGTATTTGAAGACATAGATAGAGCAATTGAACAACTAGAAGAGATCAGGGGGTATGAATGGAAGAAGTCAGCATATCTTTACTTTCAGATTATATTGTTTTCTTTATAAAATACTCTAAAGACACCACCAGTAGATTTGGACAGCTGATAAAAAGCCTATAGCAATGTTTCAGGATATAAAATTAAGAGTAGCCTTCCTGTATGATTCAATCATACTAAGAAAGAACTCAAGGAAATAGGACCTTCTATAATAGCCTCCATAAAATACCTTGGGACAATTCTAATCATGTAAATAAAAGATGTGTATAATAAAGAGTTTAAGACACTAAAGAATACAACAGAAGATGGAAAGACACACCACACTCATTGGTAAGTTGGAGTAATACTGGGCATCCTACAAGAGCAATCTATAGATTCAGTGCAATCTCATCAACATTTCAACATAATTTTTTGCAGACACTGAAAAAAATCTTTAACTTCATATGGAAAAACACACATGAAAATAAAATAGGTAAAATTATTGTTAATTAAAAAAATAACTGCTAGAATTATCACCATCCCAGATTTTAAGGTGGGTTGCAGAAATATAGTAATAAAAATAGTATGGTAGTTGCATTGAAAGAGTCACATTGATTGGTGAAATACAATTGAAGACCCAGACAAAATTCCACATATCTAAAATATCTAATGTCATCTGATTTTTGAAATAGCCAAAATTAGACATTAGAGAAAAGACAGCATCTTCAACAAATGATGCCAAACAAACTGAATGGCTTCATGTAGAAGAATGAAAATAGATCCATACTTACTACCCTGAACAAAACTCAACTCCAAATGGATTAAAGACTTTGGCATAAGACAAGATACTCTGAACCTGATAGATAGAAAGTAGGGAATAGGCTTGAACTCACTGGTATAGGGACAAGACTTTCTGAATAGGGTATGGATAGCACAGGCACTAAGAACAATTAGTAAACAGGACTTCATGGAGCTAAAAACCTTTTGTACAGCAAAGGACACCATCAGGTGAGTAAAGTGGATGCCTACAAAACAATAAATTTTTTTACAAGTTATAAATCAGAAAGAGGATTAATATTTAGAATATACAAAGAACAAAAAAAAAATCTGAATGTAAAGGGGAAACAACCCAATTAAAAAATGGGGAATAGAACTAAACAGAGTTCTCAAAAGGAGAAGCATGTATGACTGAGAAACACTTTTTAAAACAATCAACATCCTTAGCCATCAGAAAAAATGAAAATCAAAACTACTTTGTGATTTCATCTTACAGTAGTTAGAATGGCCAAGGAAATAAAACCAATGGCATCAGATGCTTGTGAGGACATGGTGAAGGGGGAGAATTATTCATTGGCTGTTGTGAGGGTACCCTGGAATAGCTAATATGAAAATGGGTATAGAGGTTCTTCAAAGAGCTGAAAATAGATCCACCATAAGATCCAACTATACTCCTTTGGGCATTTACACAAAGGAATATATACTTTTCTACAGAAGTATTTGCTCATCCATGTTCATTGCAGCACTATTCATAATAGCCAGAAATTTGAAACAGCTTGGATGTCTATCAACTGAGTAAATGTATAATAAAAATGTGATGCAATTAAACAACTGGTGCATTATTCAGCTGTTAAGAGAAATGAAATAATGAAAATTTCATATAAACAAATAGAGCTAAAACAACCATCCTGAGTGAGGTAACCCAGAGACCAAAACAGCTGTTGCATATAGGTGGGAGTTAACTTTGAAGCTTTAGATAAATGTATATCAGTCTGTATAACCACAGACAGATGTTAGGTAGCTAGAAAGGGACCAGGGGGTAATTGTGGAATGACTCACCCCTAACAGACTTGAGGGCCAGCTGACCCAAACAAGTATAAAAGATACTTTCTGAGAGCCAACTTGGGTCTGCCTAAGAGCCTTAGCAACAGCCACTGAAACATGATCTGGAGATTACTTGTACCAATGAAAGGCAGCCATGTACACCAACCAATGCATATTCATCAGACCTTCCCCCGGTGGGTGGAGGGTATATAAGGCTTTCCTCTTCCTGAATAAACTGAGCTTGTTGTTTTGACATTCTTACAGAGTCTGTGTCATTGACTCTGCATCTACTTAGTGTTCTCCCACAAAGGGAACAACAGTACAGGATCCTGCTACAGATAATGTTATCAAGAGATGAATGAGGAACTAGAACAGAGGGATTAAATGGAGAAGGTTATAGAAGGAAAGAGTAAAGGAGGGATTATGGGGAGGGACCACTAACACTAAAGACTGTTTTAAAAGCCATATAAAAACCTAATACTGTGGGAGCTTCCTAAATATACATATATATATGAATGGAATTTAAATGGACTCACATAATAGGGTAAACAATGCCTTACCTAGACATTTTATGCCACCACATAAAACTTTCTGTTACCAGAAATGGCTTGTATTTTGGTGAATCATTGGCCAAAACGTCTGATGGACACAGGCTATTAGTAACCCTCTACAAACCCATGGTAAGTTGCTGTTGCAGAAGACACTACATACTTACCTTGCTGTACATGCAAAAGTTGAGCTGGTGCCCAAATAGAAGCTTCACCCCTATTTACTTGTGTTCATGGTCCTGATAGGTACAATGCACATGCTGCTGGAGGAGAAAAATCATCATAAACACTACCTGCTACAAAGCCTGCAACCTACAAGAGTGATGTACCTTGAAGATGTACACAGATGCTCTGGGAATAATCAACCACCTTTTGATTAGATACAAAACCCACTCCATGATATCTGGAACCCATATCTGACTTGGTAAAGAGGCAAAGAACATAAGACTAGATAGGCTTAAGGGCAAACCTACTACTATTTTTCTGCTAAAGCAACATAGCAATAAAATGATTCCTAGTGACTTCTGGCTATATTCATGGATCAGAGCATCATTCATCCTTCATTGAAGCCACTCCTTCTTTCAGTAGCTGGTATTTAGCACAGTGCCCCACATTTGGACAATATGCAGAGAATGAGACTACAAAACACTCAGGTCTACATGGGGTGACTTTATCAAATCCCTTCTTGAAGGCTCAAGCATCTACTGTGACAGCATGCCCAAGACCTATACAAAAATTTTTTTATTGATTCTTTATGGCTTTTACATGATGCATTTAGATTCCATTCATTTCCCTGGTCCTTCATAGTCACTCTCTGCCTTTGTAAACTTTCCCTCAAAATATAGTAAAATTTAAGAAAAAAAGAAGAACAAAAAAATTAAGAAAAAGAAAATCTTATAGTGGGAGCTGTAGTGTGACAGAGTATACCTCTTAGGTGTTCATTGCAATGAGCCAGTAGTCTGGTCTAAGGCCTCTGGTTTCTGCTACATTATCAATGTTCAACCCTCACAAGACTCCTCTTGGATACCCTGTTGTTGCCTTGTGTCATGGAGATCCTGCAGTTTCAGATCTGCAGGACCAGGCCCTTCATGTGTTCCAGCAGATCATAGATGAAGTGGATGTTGGGGCAGGCCAACTCATAGCCCTGGTTTTGGGTCTGAGTGGCTGTAGGGTGGGTCAGCCCACGAGCTCTTGCTCATCCTCACCACCAGGGTGAGGTCTCCAGCACTGCCCTGGCAAGTTCACCCTATGAAGCAATCAGCAAGGGATGGGGCCGGTTCTTCTACTCTCAACACCTCAGGGCCAGCTCACAAGCACCTACACCACCATGGCCAGCTCTATTGCCTTGCCCAGGTGAGGTGCAGGGCCTACTTTCTCAATTGCTGTGGCCAATGAGGGGAAGGGTTAGCTTTTCCTGCTCTCATGACCTCAGGACCAGCTCTCCTACCTACCACAGGCATCAAGGGGTAGGTTGGGGAGGACATCATTTCCTTACCCACACTACCACGTGGCAGACAAAGGGGACAGGACTAGCTCTCCCACTCTCATGCCCTCAGGGTTAGCTTACTGGTACCCTCATGAACAGGATCAGCTCTATTGTGCTGCCCAGGCGAGATGCAGGACCTGCTCTTCTGAGTGCTGCAGCTGGTGAGGAGCAGGACTAGTTCTTTCTTGTGTTACAGACAGTGATGTTGGAAGGGGGGGCAACTCTGTGCAGCCCTATCTTCTTGGCCACCAGTGGTAATAGGAGCCATGGACATCAACACAGACAGCAGTTACAGAAAGGCCCCAGACCCAGACTTCACAGTGGCCCCTGGTGGCAAGTAGGCTACCCACCTCAGCCTGCTCCATACTGCCTTTACCTCTTCAGATCTGCCTCCCTACAGGACATGGACCATTCTGTCTGTCTGTCTCTCTCCCATACCCCACAATATATTTGCTCACCATGATAGTGCCCAATTGCCTGGTGCTACAAGGCTCCTGGCTGGCCCATGTTTTCTTCTGGCTGCCCAGAGCAGTCATAATGGCCAGTTTCTTTTTATTTTCACTTGGGGAAGGATAAGGAGAAAGTGTAGAGGAGGTAGAGTGATCATGAGAGGTAGGTAGGTAGATGATAGATGATAGTGAAATTGGATGGATAGGTTGAAGAGTCTGAGGAAAACAAAGAATGTGATCACAAAGTACTGAGTGAAAATCAATTTTTAAAATAAAATCATTTTTAATGTTTGAAATTGGAAGAAAAATGTTCAAATTAAAGAATGCTGTTTTAAAAACATTGTTTAAACCCAGACTTGTCAACAAGGTGGTATTTTAAGCAAAACTGAAGTAAATATTCCCTGAACACTTCAAATTATAAACAGTCGCTTAACAAAATAAATAAACTATGTAACTTCATCTCTTTCCAGCCTTGTGAAATTATCATACTGAAGAATACTTGGGGTGGCAATAAACCAGATAGTTCATATTCTGAATAACCCACACCTTATTCTATAGTAGAAAGGATAAGAAAAAACATGTTTCCTCTACTGACGACATTCAGTCAATTTCCTTGCATTTCAGGGCTTAAAATCTGTGTTAAAAGCTTAATAAAAATGTCTATAACTGAGTGATGATTTTTGGTGAGTTTGAGTTAAAGGTACCATGATGAAGTAGTGTGAACATTTTATTTTCTACTCGGTGACTATTTAAATGGATTTTTAACTGCTGAATAGCTTTGAAAAAAAACTGAGATTCTTCATTTTCAAGAACAAAGTGCTCTTTCCCCACTTTAGCAGATGCTCACACAATTGAAAAGCAAAGCCATCCAGATGAGCATTTAGCAGCAGAGGGAATTATTTTGTAATTATTGCAGACTTGCTATTTATTAAAATATGCAATTACATTTGAGAATGACTTTTTGAAAGCACTGTTGACATTATTATGGATGAGACTAAAGGGGAAAGAACTTTGGGAGATTGAAAATGAAATTGCTCATCAACTTTCTAGAATGTGCTTACATGCAGAGCAACCTTCCTCAACTTTGTCTCTCTTTGTCTCTAATTATAGTACCCATTTTACAGTGAGAAGAACTGTGGATAAAATAGATGCAGTCACTTTTCCAAAGTCATGCAGTCAACAGAGCTGGTGTCCTCAGTGACGTTCTGACTCCCAATAACCTTGTTTCATTATCATCAAACCTATCTCCAGTCTACATACACTACCCATAAAGACACACTGTTACAACATCTGCAGTACTAGAGAATCCTCTCAAGTAAAGTATACAGATGACAGTTCCATCACCTTAGTGGCACATATATGCAAGACAGTTCCATCACCTTAGTGGTACATATATGCAAGGTTAGTGGTACCTTTCGTGTGTTAGCAAGCTGTTCTTCGGTTCTGCAAACAAGAATGTAAGCACTGCTCTGCACCAGAGAAAGAATGTCTGCCCTTTGTCAACCTGTCTGTTTCTTACACTTTCTGCTTGACAGTATTTACTGGAAAATGACCTTTTCCAGGAATATAACATGCCTTTCTTGGTGATAAGAAATTCAACATTTACCCTGGTTGTTTTACTCATCATTTCAAGGAAAGTTACAACATTGGCCTGGGTCCACAGGATCTGGGTCTCCTCGGGTATTTTCAATAATTAATAATAATAACAATAATTAAAATAACAACAAAATAAAAGCAAATGACAACAAAATCCCATGCCCAATAAAAAAAATACCATAAAGTTTTTGAATTGTTCTTGTATCCATTCACTTTTCTAAGTATATATTTGAAATTTCCTATATATAAAAAAGACATAAAGATATTGAGAGGACTGTGGACTTAGGTCAGGTGCTGAGGTGCTTGCCTCGCATGCACAAAGCCCAAATTTGATCCTCAATGTGGCAGAAAACTGAGTGTTATAGCACTGTCTATCTTGGGCCACCTAGCTGGTCTGGGGTCAGCCTTGGATGCATAGAACCCTGACTCAATGAATGGATGAACGAATGAATGAATGAACTAGTAGGGACACAATTTTTGCTCTGAATAAAACTTCACATCTTCCATACAGGCTGTCCCCACCTAAGTGATGGAGCAGCCACTGTGGCCAATTATTTATGTCTGATCTGCTCTGGCTGGCCTTTTGGTGCCATGTGATACCAAGTAGGGGTCTGTTTCCTGTTACTTGTTTTTTAGTCTGCAGCCAGTGTAACTACTAAACTTAAATGCTGGAAACAGGTAGAAGGTTTTTCATTCCAAGTGGCCTCAGACTCACCTCCTGGGCTCGCAAGCCAGGTGTCTATAAACTTCTCATGAAAATTTAAAGGCTTCAAGTGGAAATGTTCCTAAGGTCACATATAGAAACATTAACCTTTGCCTCTACCCTTTGAAATATCTCTCTTACTCATAAATAAATGATTATTGGTTTATTGTCAAATTTTTAAGGTTCTTAAGGAACAGGAGCATATACCTTTTTCATTCTGCTGTGTTCTGGGTACTTGTCAAAAGTACCTGGGACAGTGGTGGTTAATATCTGGGGTATAAATGACTGAATGAAATCAGCATAAAGGTATTAATATACAGTAATTTCTCTCTGTTGTAGTTTTTCTTTTAGTACTTCATTTCTATGTTTGGAACATGGTTGGAAACAATAAATGGAAAAGTCAGTCAGGTGTAATGGGACATTCCTTTAATCCCCAAACTTGGAAGGCTGATGCAGGTGAAAGTCTCTATGATTTTGAGGACAGCCTGTTTTTACGTGGTGAATTCGAGGAGAGACAGAGGTACAAAGTGAGACACTGTCTCAAAAAATAAAAATCAATCAATCAATCAATAAGAAAAAAATGGAAAACTCTGGAATGCTCCTCAGGGGGAAGTATTTCATGACTTCTTATGAAAACAGACATGAACATGACTTCACACCTGAGATTTATAGTCTTAGAAATAAACAGGAATGTATCCATTTTCAAATACTGGCAGCCATTGCCAATAATTTTGACAGGGTATTTCTTCAACCTATTAACCTGTGTAGAATCACAATGACCAGGACTTACCTTAAAAAATGTGGTTATATGTTATGGTTTTGAAATCTCAGTAGTTGAAATGAGAAGTGCTTTTGGTGTGTCAACCCTTCTGCACACTGTATTATTAATTATGGTGATTTATTACAGAGAGTAGATGCTTTCCCATTTGGAGTTCTCCTCCTTCAGACATTTGAAGAGGGAAAGTTAACTTTCAACTTTTAATCTTTCAATTCATTTATACAGCATAAGAAAATTAAAGTTTCGCACACAAGCAGCGGAGTCTTGAAAAGAACCCCAAGTGTAAAGTGGGGCTACATTAGTGGAGGAAGATATAGCAATAGCTACTGATGGCCCTCTGAAAACTGTCACTGTGGGTAGAATGAACCTCTGCTAAGCTTGCCTTGATAAACATGCCACCATTTTCAAAGCTATATGCCAAGCTTGTCTTGTTTTAACAGTTCATTTTATTTATCCCCAAAGGTAAATTTGGAAGTAGGTATTAGCACCCGATACTATGAATACTGTGACTTCCAACAACATTAACTGATTTCTCTCAAGTTAAAGATATACTTGGTGCACAGGGTCCCTGCCTTCTGATTGATACACTGAGAAGTGGATTTTAACATGAAGATTCTCAGCACTTCAGTTTCTGTACCTTTACAGCCCTGAGTATCCAGTACTTGACCCATTGATTCTGGAAGCACTCAATTATCTGACACTCCAAAAGATAAAATACATTTCCTGGGGACAGGGCTCATATAAGTGGCTTTACAAAGTCTTGGAACAGAAGTTATATTCATCTGTATAGCATTTGTTAAAGCAGCTTTGGGTGGAAGACGAGGGTCCAGAGAGAAGATGAGAAGATTAATAGTTCAAATGACTTATTTTGGCATTTTAATTAGTAACAAAATACTCTGGTTTCTTGGATTTCATCCTTGCTGCAATCTGACAACTAAGGGTTCTTATTATTTTATAACCCTTGGATAACACCTATTTAGTGACATTTTATGAGACTACCTTAGAAAATTCTGTATATAAAATCTGCCAAGAACCTTCAACAGGCTCAATAAATATGGGAACAAATACTAGCCTTAGATAAAAGAACTAAATTTAAGCTGCTTCCCTGCAAAAAGAAATCACAGCTTATATCCAATGAAGTTCACTGTCTGTAACATAAATGAAATACATTAGTACTCCCAGGGAAATATAACTGATCTACAAAATGATTCATAGACTATAACTTAGACTTATCCAAACAGGAAAATCTGACTCATTCTCAGGAAAACAATACTTTCCAGGTATCAACCCTGAAAGATCCCAGATGTTTTACTGAGTACACAAAGAGAGTTTTAAATGATGTTACAACAGTGCTCAATCAGAGAAACTTGGATCTCTTCACAATGAAAGGAAAAGCCAGGAATCTGAGCATCAGGCAAGGAGCTATAAAAGAAAACTAAATGAAAATTCTTGAACTTAATGATATAGACAAACCCCAGTAACAATTATTGCATGGGTCATTAGATGAAAATCCCATAGACACAATGGTTTGTAAATAGAATAAGTAAACATAAAAAGTAAAAATATTCTGAAGAAAATTGAATATTCATGGACTTGAAAAAATTATTTCACAGAGGCTACAGAGGGCAATCACAATGCATAAAAGACAGCCACCTAAATGGCTACGGATTTTCCAGCAGAAATTAAACTATAGGATTCAGAAGAGAAAAGTGTCAAATACAGTTTCATGATAAGGTCCAGAAACCTATAGAGCCAATGAAATATTCTTTAAAAATTGCATTAATCTCAGGCTGCCATAACAATATACCTCACATTGGATGCAATGAACGATAGACATTTTTTTTTTTTCATGGATATGGAAGCTAGACTTTCAAGATCAATGGTTGAGCACTGTTGGTCGGGGCGCTCAGCTGGGACTACAGGCAGTTGCCTCCTCATTATGTTCTGACATGGCCTCATTTCCTGCAGGTGCTTGATGGTGACTCTTGTTTTAAGGATACTAACCTCATTATACTAAGAACCTACTCTTACAACCACATTGCGCATGATTTACTTCCTTTCTCAAAGCACGGCCACATGAGGAGTCAAGGAAGCAACACCTATATTTGTGGGGGGAGGGCATAAAGGCTCAGCCATAAAATTAATGAAGACAGTGCAAAGTGTTCTTTCGTAATAGTTATGTGGAAAATTTATCACCAGCAGATTGACACTGTAAGAAATGCCTTCAGAATTTGTTGAAAAGGACATAGCACATCAGAAAAGTGAATTCTATATTCTTCAGGAAGACTAAAGTGTATCAGATATATCAAGTATCTAACAAAACACAGTTTTTTTTTTCTTTTATCTTCCTTTAAGGGGAAGTGCCAAAAGCAAAAAATAAAAATTCTGTGTATAAATGATATGCACAAGGTAATTATACCATGAAGAATGTGCCCACGTAAGTGGGGTCATGTGTTTTCGTGGTCCCTATATTTTGTTTGCCTGCTGAAAAAAAATCAAGAGTACTTTGTAGAAAAATTAAAAATATATTAACATATGCAGTGATTAGCTTTCTCTATGACCAAAATGTCCAAAATTGACCTAAACTCATCTCTGTCATTCCAGTTTGTGATAAGTTCAACATCGTCTTCCATCTGTAATATTTTATATCTTTTTTCCCCAAGAAGAAATATATCCATTCATGTGACCAGATGTCTTTTGCCTGATTATTCTCAGATATACTTATAAGTTGTTCTAATCCTTCAAGGTGGTAGTACCTTTCATCATCCCACCCACATCTGCTGACATCTTCCTGTGTGCCTGACTTTGCTCTACATTCTAAAATCAGCTTTATGGCCAATATGAAAATTAACATCTCTTGCCTCTTTGAACTTATTATCAAAATCTAATCCTTCTTTAAATCTTCAGACGTATAATACTTTTAATATGCTTTTTCTTTCATATATAGATATATTTTATTTTCATTATATCCACATCTCACTTTCCTTTTCTAACTTCATGGACGTGTGTGTGTGTGTGTGTGTGTGTGTGTGTGTGTGTGTGTGTGTGTGTGTACTACTGAGTCCACTTAGTGTTTCCCACATGCATATGGGTGTTATATTACTCATTGTAGGATGGGCAATCTAACAACGACTCAACCACTAAGAAAAACTCACTAAGAAAAACTTGTGAATAAAGCTGTTGATTGCCTGTTGCTTATCAGTTAGGTGTGGGGTCATGTGAGCCTACCCCATTCTTGCTGAAATACAGACTTGTAGGTTGGAAACGGAAAGGGTACTAGGATAAAAATTGCTGAAGCTGCTGGCCAACTTCATGGTAGTTTCTACACATTAGATGAGAAATATTTTGATCTATTTTTTTTTCTCCTACACATATAACTTTATAGCCCAAACAAAAGTAACACAGAGTTTTTCTGCCTCTGGTTCACAACTAATTTTAAACCAAACTGAAAACAACCCAAGCAACAAAACTTCAATTAATGAAGACATTTAACAAAACAAGTTGATTTAACAGACCTGCCCCTCTACCCTTGCAATGATCACATATATAGAAGGCACTGTTGTAGGCCCTGAAAATCCAACTAAAAGCAAAACTGACCTAACCTGTGCCCCATGAAATGTTAAAATAAATGTAGTGTAGCTAAAGTTTTCCTGTGTCCCACCTGGCCCATGTTCAGAACAAATCTCTCTCACCTGCCAGTCCTGCAGCCGCTCGGACACAAGTAAACACACAGAGGCTTATATTATTTACAAACTGTGTGGCCATCAGCTCAAGCTTATTACCAACTAGCTCTTATACTTAACCCATAATCCTTATTTATGATTAGCCACGTAGCTTGGTACCTTTTCTCAATTCTGCCTTCACATCTTGTTTCCTCTGTGTCTGGCTGGTGACTCCTGACTCAGCCTTCCTCTTCCCGGCATTCTCCTTGTCTGCTCATTCCACCTATACTTCCTGCCTGGCTACTGGCCAATCAGCATTTTATTTATCAAACAATCAGAGCAAAACATTCACAGCATACAAAGCAGCAGCATCAATGCAGTAAATAAGAAAATAAATAAAAAGCCTTACTATGTATTTTGAAGTACTTGGAGGTAATGACACATGCTATCTTCCTAGAAAACATCAAACAGGCTTTCTGCCAAGTCAAATAGTTCCAAAAAGTCATTTGTATGAAACTTACTGTAGGACAGACATGGCTTTCGTTACTATACATGAATATTTGACCTAGTATGTGACTTACGTGAGGGATCCATTTAAGTCAATATTTGGGGGCAAAAAGATTTCCAGTTTAAGAGATGGCAGGGAAGAACTGGGTGTGTTTGAGAAACTGGAGGCTCATGGCAAGGCAGGATCACACCAGACTTTGTGGGAGAGCAGTGGGAATCAGAGAAAGGGTCTGTAAGTGATGAGCTCCTAATAGGGTAGGCAATACCAAGTGGTCAGTCCTGAAACACACACATGTATGCACCTCTGGAAGGACTCAGCAGGATGTATGTGTATGTTGAATTGTTTATATGTGTATGTAACAACAATGGTTAGAGAAGAGAGAGGGGCATTGAACTTGGGAGGGAAGGTGGTCAGACCCCTTGTAGATGAGAGAAGGAGGGAGAATGATGTAATGATATTGTAGTAGTAAAACACACAATTTGCCTGGACAGTCACTTTAAAACTGGGTCTGGGCTCATGGAGAGAATGGACTAAAGGAAACAGGAGGTCAAGGCAGCGGCTAGTGCAGGAACTACTGCTCTGATCCAAAGAGTTGATAATGCTTCTTGGAACAGAGTCGATATGGGGAAGTTTCAGACTGACTGATGCCCATTCTTCCTCTGAGCATCACAGAAGTGTTGCTTACTGCCGTCCTTGTACTATAAACCCACATTCCCATTTTAGACTCCTTGGTAGTGCAGAATAAATCTCCCTCATCTCTGTTTTCCACCTGGGTTCTCAGTGTTTTATCATCCTATTTTATTTTGTATGTAGCAAGTAGCTAATGATTATTTGCAATAAAATAAAATAAAGTTACAGTGTTCTCTGTGCACAGTCCTACTTTTATCTGTGGGTGTACATAATATATTTGGATATAATTTCATAAAAAGTAGTTGTGCTTCAAGATTTAGATTGTATAAGTTTTTTAAAAAGAAAAACTTGGCTTGATTTGTCTTTTCTCTTGTAGTACTGCCAAGGGTGCAGTTTATATCTCCTTTGAGCTAAATCAGTGAAAACAAATTTTAAAGCATTTTTTTTAACAGGGGGAATATATTTCTAAACATCTCATAACAAAAAAAAAAATAACTGATCCTATTAACTTTACTCTTTAAAGTGGGGTGGGTCTGGGGAAGAAATGATAGAGATCGAATGTAAAAATGAAAACAAAAACAAAACAACTTGATTCATCCAAGGTCCCAATCTTTCCATTGCAACAAAGTTCTTGGAATAAGATAAAAAAAGAAGAAGAAGAAGAAGAAATGGAAGCCGCCATCAGAATTCCTTTATCTTTTGAGAGAAAGCTTCTGCAGTTTGACACCAAAGTCCTAAAAGTGACATAAATCTTTTTGGGTTTTGGGAAGAAAAAAAACATTTCAGGAAAACATTGCCTGAGGAAGACTTATAAACATGTCTAATACATCCTTGGCAAGAAAACCCTGCATAACATATTGAGGGAAGAGAAAGAGGAGAACAGCAGAGGTCGCAACTAATCCTCTTTTTCTAGCACATATTTCTTCTTTACTGATCATGACTTCTGATTACATTTCCTACCCACCTGACAGTAAGCCTGTCATCAGTGCAGTAAGGTTACTTTATTCTGTATGATAAATATTACTTCACTGTGTGTACATACATCACTTCCAAATTACATAAACCTCATACCATTGCAATACACTCACATTTAATTTTATTCGAAAAGTGGAGCTTCGGCAAGCATGCAATTCACAGGAAATATTCATGAGATACCTAACCCTCTGAAGAGCACTCCAGAAAAAGACACACCATAAGGATGTGAGCTAACTCTTGGCTGAAGGGAAGAGGCAGGAAGGAAATATTTATTAGATGCTGGTGTGAAGAAATTTGGCCAGCAGCAGCTGAAACCAACTCCACAGAGGGAGTTAAATTGTTTGATTACAGTTTTGTTTCCATTGCCCATCAAAATCCTTTGCTCACACCCATGGACACTGACCATGGCTCTTTGAGGGTAGCAACTTCCTGTAAAGTTAGTTACACCAAAATGACTTTCTTCCTTACTTTTTAGACATTGATTACCAAACCTATTCTGGCTAGGTGGGCATTCTTTTTCATATTCAGTCTCAGAGCACGGTTTCTCTCCATGTGTGGACCTGCTAAATCTTTTGATAATATTTGTAATGCCTGTTGCACTCACATAATTGCCAAGTTTAAGTGACACTTCTCTCATCCAAATTTAGGAGTGGACATTTGATATATTTTGTTGAGTAAATCAATGAGATGAGTTATGGCCTGGACTCTTAGCAAGATAGATACATAAACTGATAATAAGTGATAGCTAGACAGGTGATTGATAATAGATATAAACAGAGAGTTTGTAGATAGAGATACATCTCCTCCAGAAGTTAATTTTTTATTGTGACCTTTATTATTATTTTGACATTTGTTCTCTCTTTCTGCATGTATGTGTGTGCAAGTCTATGTGTGTGTATGTGTGTGAGTGTGATGCATTGTTGTAGGTAAGCATATGTCTTAGCACATGTATGGAGGTCAGAGGACAACTTTCCGGAGTGTCTTCATTCCTTCCACCTTTATGTGGGTTCTGAAGATGAACTCACATTGTCAGGCTTCCAAGAAAAGTGGCTTTGGCCTCTGAGTCATTTCAGCGGCCACCAAAAGTTCTCTTAATTCTTTTTCTATCTTATAGTTAACTATAAAGAGAACTCCTACAATAAGTTGAGGCAGAACTTATTGGGTTCGACATAGAAAGCTTGGAGGTGCAAGTCAGGCTGTACAAACTCCAAAACCTTTGTTCTAATGGAGCACCATGTTAAGAGTCTCTTAAACATGTATTTCCTTGTTTGTTCATTTATTTATATGGATGGGAGGGTGCATGCCCTGATGTGTATGGCTGTCAGAGGACTTGGCGAAGTTATTTATCTTTTTCTGCCATGCGAGTTGCCGGGATCAGACTGAGGCTGTCAGGGTTGGTGGCAAGTGCTGAGCTGTCTGCTGTCTTACTGACCTTGAAATACCATGTTAAAAGTACAGAAAACATGGTTCTCTCTCTACCTGAATGCTTCGAGGAAATCCTTCATATGGTTTTGTGAAAGGTCTTTAGCAAATCAGAGAGAGGCAAGCTAGCCAAAACCTACAATACTCGGCTTATAAGCTTGATGGGTGATTGTGATACTCAGAAGACCAGGATGATGGTAGGTTGGGAAATTTAAGATGATTTTAGACATAAAGGGAGATTCTGTGGGAAATTGGCCTATAGGATTCCCTGATTTTATTAGGCAAAAACTGCATAAGTTTTGTCCTTGTCATAAGACTTTGTGGGCAGCCCAAACTCAAAGGTGATATTGCAGTTTTCTTGGTAAAGGAATTTCAATAATAGAAGCCTTCACGCACCAACGCACATATTATGGACTGCGCTTAACGGACTTACCATGATAAATTGTAGAAAAAGAAAGAACACCAGAAATAAAATGCCTGATTTTTGGTTAAAGAAAAGGAGTGCTTAAAGATGCAGCTAAGTAGGTATCAGTTGCTAAAGACAAAGGATTTGTCCTATAATCAACAAGAAATATTCTTGGAGGGTGTCTTAGCTAGGGATTTTATTGCTGTGAAGAGAGATGGTTGACCATAGCAACTCTTATAATGGAAAACATTTTATTTAGGCTGCCTTAAAGTTCAGAGGTTTAGTCCATTATCATCATGGCAAGAAACATGGTGGTATACAAGCCAACATAGTGGTGGAGAAGGAGCTGAGAGTTCTACATCTTGATGCACAGGCAGCAGAAGGAGACTGTGTACCACACTGGACCTAGCTGGAACATATAAGACCTAAAATCTGTCTCTACAGTGATACAATTTCTCCAAAGATGTCACCTCTATTCCAACAAGGCCACACATCTACTATTGTGTTACTCCCTATGGACCTATGGGGGACATTTTCTTTCAAACCACCATGCAGTGTATTTTAATAATTGACAAGGTTATCATGAACTCAAAAATTTAGAAATTCTAATTTGCAAAGTTGTTTCAAGGATAACCCTCTCCAGCCACAGCTACAGTTTTCTAAAAAGAGAGTTCTAGGTGTCTTTTTTTCTTTAAGATAGCACACACTGCCAAGGTTCTCAGGTAAACTGTAGTCATGGTGTCAGGAGACTCTGACACATTGCAGGGTATGGAAGACCTTGGCATTATTTAAATGATATAACAGGCATGCAAAATAAAAAAAAAATATTGGATCATGGAAACTTCTACTGAGAGTTTAAAGGTGTTTGTGGGAAGTTAGGCATTGTACTTACTACAATGTTGTAGTGTTAACACCAAACCCTAAAAACAGACTATGTGGAGCTATGATAGCTGTGGTAGTTTGCCTAGGTATGGCTCCTACAGACTCGTGTGTTTGAATGCCTGGTCCATAGGGAGTGGCATTCTAGGAAGTATAGCCTTGTTGGAATAAGTGTGGACTTGTTGAAGGAGGTGCATCCCTGAGGCAGGGCTTTGAGGTTTCAGAAGCTCAAGCAACACCTAGTGTCTCAGTTCTTTTCTGCAACCTACGGATTAAGATATAGAACTCTCAGCTCCTTCTTCAGCACCATTTCTGCCTGCACACTGTCATGCTTCCTGCTATGACCATATTGGACTAAAGCTCTGAACTGTAAGCCAACCCCAATTTAATGTTTTCCTTTCTAAGAATTGCCAAAATCATGTTGTCCCTTCATGGCAATAAGACAGAAGTGAAGCTCAAGGTATAGTCAACATTCCAAGAAGACAAAGATGACAGAAAAGCAGAAGGCTTGGCTGGAGAAGCTGCAGACAGCATGCAAAGGCAAGAGTTACCTGATCCTCTGGGAGCCCACATCCCACCACTCTGGTCCCCAGATGCTTGATAATGATGCAAAGACTTCATCAGTCTCCACTCTTAGCCCCAACATGGTATTACTGCGAAGTTCTTCAGTCATTAGTGTTTATTAATAAAGACAATGGGAAATGAACTCCTAGAAGAAACACCAAGGCGAAGAAACACAGCAAGAATTTCTACAAATTATATTGTATCATACATTAGAAGGCAATATTCAAAACTCCATAGATAATGTTTGTGACAATATCAAGTATATCTGTCTTAAGATGTATGTGCAAAATTAAATCTTTTTATGAACTATATTTATGTTAAGATTCCAATTTTAGTGATTATTTTGTATAATGACTGTTTCTTATGTTACTTAAGAAGAAGCAGCATGCTTTCAAAGAATGTCTTGGATATCAACAAACCCTGTGAGTTAGAAAGATGCAGCACTTATACCACAGGAAATGTTTTTAAACCTAATAGTCAGTGAAATATAAAAGAAATACCACTTGAAAGAAATAATTAAATTTATCACCATTATTATTATTACTATTATTATTACTACTACTACTATTACTATTATCAGCAGCAGTAGTACTAGGTATTGAACCTAGGGTTTCACACACTCACAGCATGCTAGGCACAGAATTATATCAGCCTACAAAGAAAGACTTTTAAGATTAACTCTATTTGATCATTCCTTCATGTAAATGTACAAAAGCATCACATTATACCCCACAAGCACATTAATTATTATTTATTAATTAAAATTGGAATGTTGATAAGCTAGTTCAGGGATACAGTGAGATAGGAGGAAAAGTTTTCTATTATCTCATGACACAGTAAAATGACTGTGGATGTCAACAAGTAATGTCTGTTTTAATGTGACTAGCTAAGAAGAATTTTTTAAATTTTTAAATAAAGCTGGCAATTTTTGTAATTACACTTTATATACATGTATTAAAATTTTGCCCAGACTCCACAGAAATGTACAATTGCTATGTATAACTTAGATATAAAAAGTAAAAATAAAAAATGACATGTGCAAATAAGAAATTCAAAAGTCTTATGGGTGCCCTTTGGACGGCAATAAGATAATGCTTCAATATAGTCTAAATGCAAAGGTATCTTATAAAATTTGTTCAAGAAGTCATTTACTGGAAGATTATAGTTCAATAATAAACTCTATATTAGCATATTTTTATGAAACAACATGGTATGTAAAGCAGTCCTCTGACTGTAATTGAGGATGTTATTGGATCCCAACTGGTGTGTTAAATATAGTTTCTCTGCCTTTCTTTCCTAGGGTGCAAAGGAAATGCTGGAAATGTTTGTGGATTATTAACTTAAAAATTAAAAGAGAAATAAGCATCTAGAATAGATAGATAGCCAGGCTCCTGGCTCAATGTAAGTGATCAAGCCTTGCTAGAGCATATAATCATGATGATCATGGACAGAAAAGAGTTTTATCAAATAAATAATTAAAGAGAATTGTCAATACAATTGTGACAGGTGATTTTGACGTAGTATGCCATTAACTGGAGACAAAAGTTCTCTCAGGTTTAAAGATAAGGAATGCTCACTTTGTCTACTTTTAGTGAGGAATTGGTATGTAG